>NC_058130.1:532383286-532475065 GCF_016433145.1 Gracilinanus agilis | reverse complement strand
CTGATGCTGAGTAGCCATCATTAGCCCAGCAGCTTCTCAGCTTTATCCTCGGGCTCAGTGTCTGTTCCAAATCTATTGGCTCCTGAGGTCTGAATTCTGGTTTTTTCCAAGGTCAAGCCCCCTGGTGGGCCCTCTTGCTTGATCCTCTGCTGGAGGTTTCTTTACAAGTCTCAGGGCGCTGCTTCCACAGTCGTATACCCGTCTGCACTGGTTCCCCACTTAGGCTTTAGTTCTGCCTCCACCCACGCCTCTGCTCAGCCAGCACTCTCTGCGCCCAGCGTCCTGCTCCGGCGCGCGGTCAGATTTCGCGTGCTTTTTTTGACTTAATGGGGTCCTAAGTCTTGCTGCTCTCAGGAACAGGTCCCGGAGCTGCTGATGACTCGATGGGTGCCCCAAACTTGCCCTATTTCTTTTTAGCTGGGTTCGGAGCTATAGATGAGTGTGGAGGGGGTGGGGGTGGGGCGGTTGCTCAGCCCGCGATTGAATGAGAGCCCTTTGTAGCTTGGAAATGTCTCGATTCCACGTACCTTCCACGCTGTGCCCTGTTGTGGGGTTCCTCCATTCGTCTGGACTTGTTTTTATGTCCCCTTGAGGAGTTTTGTATTTTTCGGTCAGGAGAGGTTAAGAGCTGCTTCTTACTCTGCCGCCATCTTAACCCGGAAGCTCTTTGCCTATGATTTCTTAACTCACTTCTGCTTACTTCCAAATTAGCAACAATCAGCTTTATATAGACCTTCCAATATAGGATAAAATTAGGAAATCTCATTTTAAAGAAGCAAATGATATACAGTGTCCAAAATTCTAATGAATAAAGGACCTTAAGAATAATAGATTTTATTTTTTATTTAAATTTTAAAAAATTGATTTTTTAATGGCTTAGCAGAACCAGATATTAAGCTATACTATAAAGCAGCAGTCATCAAAATATTACGGTACTGGCTAAGAGATAGAAGGGGTGATCAGTGGAATAGACTTGGGAAAAGTGACATCAGCAAAACAGTGTACGATAAACCCAAAGAGCCCAACTTTTGGGACTAAATTCCACTATTTGACAAAAACTGCTGATAAAATTGGAAGACAATATGGGAGAGATTAGGTTTAGATCAGGGGTCAGCAATGTATGGCTCTCGAGCCATATCTGTCTCTTTTGAGGGCCAGATATGGCTCTTTCTGTAGGAGCCATAAAGTCAATTTTTTTTCAGGCGCTGTTACAGGGGCATGCACTGTGAGCACTGTACGGCTCTCAAGAAATTACATTTAAAAAAATGTGGCATTTATGGCTCTCACGGCCAAAAAGGCTATTAACCCCTGGTTTAGATCAACATCTCACAATCTACACCAAGATAAATTCAGAATTGGTGAAAGAATTGAATATAAAGAAGGACACTGTAAGTAAATTAAGTGAACACAGAATAGTATACTTGTCAGATCTCTGGGAAAGGAAAGATTTTAAAATCAAGCAAGAGTTAGAGAAAATTACAAAATCTAAAATAAATAATTTTGATTATATCAAACTAAAAAGCTTTTGTACAAAGAAAAATAACATAGCCAAAATCAGAAGGGAAACAACAAATCGGGAAAAATCTTTATAACAAAAAATTCTGACAGAGGTCTAATTACTCAAATATAAAAGGAGCTAAATCAATTGCATAAAAAATCAAGCCATTCCTCAATTGACAAATGGGCAAAGGACATGAATAGGCAATTTTCAGATAGAGAAATCAAAAGTATCAATAAGCATATGAGAATATTCTCTAATAATTAGAGAAATGCAAATCAAAACAACTCTGAGGTATCACCTCACACATAGTAGATTGCCTAAAATGATAGCAGGGGAGAGTAATGAATGTTGGAGGTGATGTGGCAAAATTGGGATAATAATGCATTGCTGGTGGAGTTGTGAACTCATCCAACTATTCTGGATGGCAATTTAGAACTATGCCCAAAGAGCTCTAAAAGACAGCCTGCCCTTTGATCCAGCCATACTATTGCTGGGATTGTATCCCAAAGAGATCATAGATAAAAAGACTTGTACAAAAATATTTATAGCTGCACTCTTTGTGGTAGCAAAAAACTGGAAAGCGAGGGTGTGGCCTTCAATTGGGGAATGGCTGAACAAATTGTGGTATATGCTGGTGATGGAATACTTTGTACTCAAAGGAATAATAAACTGGAGGAATTCCATGTGAACTGGAAAGACCTCCAGGAACTTATGCAGAGTGAAAGGAGCAGAGCCAGAAGAACATTGTACAAAGATATTGATACACTGTGTTAAAATAAAATGTAATGGACATCTGTACTAGCAGCAATGCAATGACCCAAGACAATTCTGAGGGATTTATGGAAAAGAACACTACCCACATTCAGAGGAAGAACTACAGGAGAGGAAACACAGAAGAAAAATGACTGCTTGGACACTTGGTTGATGAGGACATGATTGGAGATGTAGACCTGAAAAGACCACACCAATGCAACTATCAATAATATGTAAATAAGTCTTGACTGACCACACTTGTTAAAACCAGTGGAAATGCGAGTTAGCTAAGGGTGGTGGTGGGACTTTGTGGGGGTGAAGGGTAAAATAAAAACATGAATTATGTAACCATGGAAAATTTTTCTAAAAATAAAAAATTAATTAAAAAATAAAAGAAAATTAAAAATTAAAAAAAATTTAAAAATACAAAAAATACAAAACCTGAACCTGCCAGATTCAGTGTTTTCAGGTTTGGGGAAATGTATGGCCCTTTTTATTAGTGCCCACTGTAATGGGGCCCCCAGCATTTTATATAACTTTTTTTCCTGTCTTTTCCCTTTAGTTTTGGTGAAAATAAAGTAAAATGATTGGAAGAGAGAACTTGATACTTTCTGTGCCTTGTGTCCAGACCTAAAGGAGTACTTTAACTTACTCACAGCTCTTATCGGCCTCACATGGCTTCCTCCTACTGAACCTACCAATTCCCCACCTCACCTTACATTCTATCAGTTTCCTAACATACAAAGCTATTAGTCCCTCCATCATCTTCTAATTTTGATCTCTTACATTCTCTATGGGGATGAAATTCCTTTTTGTTAGAATAAATAGGGCCGGAGTATGTAAAAAATATCTCAATATTTCTACTTCAAGAGCTCTGTGATGCACATATTTTCTCCATCTATACATACAACAACTTACTCATGCCTTTTCAACCTGTGAAAATTCTATATTTTATTATAAATTCTTTGCAAAAGCTCAGCTTACCTTGCCAAAGACCTTCCACTAGATCTTTTATTCTTTTTTTAACATCTTATCAATACTAATGGAACACTGTCTGCCAATTTCAACATATAATCAGCCCACCAGAATTTCTGATCAAATATTTTCCTCATAATTTCCTTTATACTGCTTTAGCATAGGCCAATAGAACTAGAATGATTTCCTTGTTCCCATTATGATTGTTTTTGTTTAATTTTGTGTGAGGTATCCATGGACATAAACATAATATACTTCTCTTTCAATGACAGAGCTTGCTTTTAAAAAGACCATGTTTTATTCACTAAAATTTTAAGTATATTTTATTTTAAGTGTGATTCTTATTTGTATATATAATGAGAAATGATAAATAATGGAAGAAATATCCAAAATCACACCAAAATAAGAACAGAAAACTGGCTCTAGTTTTATATTTTTTATCCAGAACCCTAAATTGTTCTCCATTTAAAAAATAATTTTTAATAAAATTTTAAGAAAAATCACCTGAGATTGAAACAATACTTAAAATATCAGATATGATTTACAAAAACAATTAGCTTTACGATTCCAAATTTTGTATTCTATACTACTCCTAAAGTTCAAGATTATACTATTTGATATTCACACCAAGGTCCAAAAGTCCATACAACTCAAAAGAGTCTTTTGGAGCATAAAATAAAGTTCTATTGCTCTCATCTCTCTCCCTTTTCCTGTTGCTGCCACCAATATTGACAAAGGTCACAATAAGTCTTCAAGTTGGCCCAGTACTGTGCATGACTGGTTCTTAATGCTAGTACACCAAAATAAATATAAGTGGTCCCAGCCTGCTCCTGTCTCTGTCCACATGCCATTTCCCTTACCTGGCCTTATCTTCCTCCCTCCTTCAAGGTCCCACACATAAGCCACTGAGGCCTGCTTTGCCTCCTGCACTAGCATGTATGGAGCTCATGGACTACACAAGTTGTTCCTTCATCTACAACAGCAAGGACCCCATGTGGGAGGGGGAACATGTTCACTCTTCTGGATCTGGAATATGAGGTGCAGAAATTTGGTGAGACCAACTGGTGGATGTCCCAGTCTACTGGACATGATTTGGACAAAACTACTAAGAGATGTGTAAAATATAGAGTTTTGTCTTTTTTTAAAGTATCATTGTTTTTTATATAAATATTTTCTAAAATTGTGGTTCATTATGCTCTAATTTTTGAACCATGTTATTGTAATTGATATATAGGACATATCTAAGGTTTGTTATTATAAAATGCCATTATTGTTCTCACTGGCCTCTGAATTCCTTTATTTTAAGACACTTTCTCTGTATATGTATATTTTTCCCAGATGGCATGTCAATAAAATTTCTTAATATTCATTTTCTTATATTTTGCAATCCAAGAATCTCTCTCTATTCCACTCTCCCCTTCCCCAAAAGGCAGTTAATATAATATAAGTTGTACACAAATAAAATAATTTGTGTTTCCAAGTATCTTTTGTAAAACAAGATGTATATTGCTTATGCTAGAGAAAAATTCATAGAGGAAATAAAATAATGAATGATATGTTTCCATTTGTATTTAGGACTCTCTTCCTTATATGGTGGTAGTTATGATTTTTTCCCCCATCAATCTCTTGGAGTTGTCATGGATGCTTGGCTTGTTGATAACAGTTAAGTCATTCACAGTTGATCATCAAATTTTATTACTGTTACTGTGTATAGTGTTCTCCTGGTTCTGCTCATTTCACTTAGCATCATTTCATATAAGTCTTTGTATGTTTCTTTTAATCTGTGTGTGAGATCATCTTGTTTGTCATTTCTTATAGCACAATAGTATTCCATTATAGGTGCATGTCACAACTTATTCAGTAATTCTCCAAATAATGGATATCCTTTCAGTTTCCAGTTTTTTGCCATCACAAAAAAGCTGTTATAAATATTTTTGTATAAATAAGTTATTTTTCCCTATAATTAATCTCTTTGGGATAAAGATCTAGTAGTGATATTGCTGTGTCAAAGGGCATGCACAGGTTTATGCCCCTTTGGGCATGGCTCCAGATCACTCTCCAGACCTGCCTTTTCCTTTTTTATCTATAAATCTGCGATTCTAAAATCCTATAAAAGGTCTTTGAGGGTCAGTTTCCTTTATTTGTCTCTCAAACTTTCACAATAGTACCTATTTCAAAGTAGACACTAATGCACATTAGCTGAATAAATAACTACAATTGCTCTCTTTCATTTGGGGACTCCTTTTAGGAATGGATTGGACTAAATGACTAAATTTTCCTGATGGTAATTGTTACAGTAATTATTTAAATAAAAGGTAATCATCATTTAGTCTATATCTACATGGTAATAAGTTATCAACTTTATTTTAAGTGGCACATTCTAAGCATTGAGTTGACTTTCAGAAGAAAAAAGTGATTCATCATTATGACAAATATTCATATATATGTATATATATTTATATATATAAATATATATACATATATGTGTGTATATTCCACTTAACATACTTGAGTTGACAAGCCTAAGTAAAGCACATATGCTAAATGAGGATAATAACTACACTATCTATCAAACAATGATGGTATGAGGATCAAATGAGATTACATAGAATGCTTATAATTATGAAAATATATATAAATCAATATGTGTAAATGTAGAGAGAGAGGAAGGGAAGAAAAAAAGGTAGATAAGGAGAGAAGAGGAGGAAAATAGGGAAAGGTGAGTTAGGAGAAGCTAATTAGTATAGGGAGCTGCCCTTGAACATACAGTAGATTTCCAACTTAGAATCTTTAAGAATTACCTAAGGAATGGAAAAGTTTATTGATTTCCTAAGTTTCATCTCTCTATAAATGATATTATAAGGTCTCTGAATATAAGTAGTGGTTGTAGCAGCAGGTATAGTAGTTGTAATAGTAGAACTGATATTAGTACTGGTAGTGGTAGTTGTAGTAGTAATTTGAGTAATAGTGGTTATGGTGGCATTTGTAATAGCAGTGGTGGTGGTGGTGGTGATAATGGTAATGGTGGCAGTAAAAAGAGGGAAATATATTGAATATGAAATATCACTATTTGTATGAAACTCAAATATATTAAATTATAGTGTGTCAAAGTGAATATATATATATACACACACACACACACACAATCATACTGGGCTTATGCAGTTGGGAAAATGTCAGAATCCTAAAGAGGAATAATTGTATAAAGATGGATGAAAGATTAAGGTCTAAGTTCTGGTAAGAGGGCGGGTGTAGATGGAGAGAATCTTAAAACATCCACACCCTTACACACTGAGATAGAAAGCAATGTGCTTTGAGAAAAAAGAGGACCAAATCTAATAAAGGGACAGAGCAGGGGGAACCCTACTGCAGCACAACTAAAGGGGTAAGCCAAGAAAAAGGCTTCAATACTTGAACTATCGGGACTGAGGGCATAGAAGGGGAATCCCAGGATCCCAGGACGCCTCCCCCATGTGCTGTGTGAAGTCTCCAGTGGCCGGGGAAATCTCAAGGCCTGTGGTTTCACTGGTCAAGAGAGAGGGTCTTCCTGGCATAGGACTCAGGGAGTCAAACACAGGCACTGGAGAGGTGACTGGAGGAGAAAACCAGAGAAACACAACAAAAATGCCCAGAAGATGGTGGCTTAGAGAGAGCCAAACCCCAGAGCACAGACAGCTTGGCTTTGTCATACCGAGACAGAGAACTCAGGGCTTCAAGAGGAAAGAAAACCAGGTCAAACACAGCAGGTCGTGCAAGGGGACCCCAATGCTGGAGAGCTCAGTTCAGAGAAAACACTTCTTCTTGTCACCCCACCTTTTTTGGGTTTTTTGTTTGTTTGTTTGTTTTTCCTTCCCCTCCAGGTTTTGAGGTCTTAGCCTCACTGCAGACTAATCCAATCAATACAGGATTAATACCAACAATTGGACAGACTGAGAAGTCTACCAAGGGCAGAGAAAGTAACTACAAACCTTTGCCCCTGGGGGAAGATCTTTCATCAAAGGTCATTAAATACATCTGCTCAAACTAGTAGAAGAAGGAAGGGGAAAAAATGAGTAAGCAACAGAAAAAGAGAAAAGAAATGACAACTGACAGCTTCTTTCAAGGAAGTGAAAAGGGAGCAAATGAAACAGAAATAGAAGAAGAGGAAGTAGTTCCAGTGAACTGGACATAGGCTTTGGAAGATCTCAAAATTCAATTAATTCAAGAATTTAAAACTCAATTAAGTCAAGAACTTCATGAACTCAAAAAACAATCAAGAGAGGCTGAAGACAATTTGAAAAAAGGAAATACATGAGATAAAACAAGAAAATGAAGTCTTAAAAGGCAGAATTGGCCAGCTTAAAAAATGAAGCGAAGAAGGCAAAAGATTATCTACAAAGAAAATCAGACCAGAAAGAGAAGGATGACCAAAAAGCAGGGGATAAAATTCAGACTTTAAAAAACAGAATTCAACAACTAGAAGAAAATGACTTCACAAGGGAGCAAGAATATGTTAAACAAGATAAAAAAATGAAAAATTTGAGGAGAATATGAAACATCGCATTGATTCAACCAAAGATCGGGAGAACGGAGCTAGAAGAGACAGCTTAAGAATTATTGGTTTACCAGAACATCATGATAAAAGAAAAAGTTTAGATAGCATTTCACAAGAAATTATCAGAGAAAATTGCCCAGAAATTCTTGAACAAGAGGGAAAAGTGGAAATTGACAGGATCCACAGATCACCTCCTACATTTAATCCACAACTGACAACTTCCAGGAATGTTATAGCCAAATTCAAAAACTACCAGACCAAGGAGAAAATATTACAAGCTGCCAAAAAGAAGTCATTCAGATATAAGGGAACCACAGTTAGGATAACATGGAATCTGGCTGCCTCTACATTGAAGGACCAGAAGGCATGGAACACAATATTCTGGAAAGCAAGAAATCTGGGTCTACAACCAAGAATCAACTATCTAGCAAGACTAACTATATTATTGCAGGGTGAAAGTATGGTCATTCAATAAAATTGAGGACTTCCAAACATTCATCAGGAAAAAACCGAACTTAAACAGAGAATTTGCTGCCGAAACCCAGAATTCAAGAGAATCAACACAAGGTAATTAAGAGAATGGCGGGAGGAGAAAAAAAATTCTTTTCTTTAAGGGACACAACAAGTTCAATCAATTTATATCCCCAGAAGAAAAGAAGGTATTGGCAAATATAAAAAAAAATTATTATTACCAACAGGGTAACTAGAAGAAGTTTACATAGAGGGAACAGGGACAAACTGTATGGGATGAAATGTCAAGAGATATATAAATATGTATATGTATGTATGTATAAATATATACAAAACTGGGGGGAAGAAGATAACAATAAGAAAAAAAGGAAAGCAAACAAAAAGGAATAAATTTATATACCATAAAGAAGCACATGGGATCAACAGGGAAAAATAATAATACACTGTAAGGGTAAAGAGATTAGAGAGAGGAAATATTCAATACTTAAGTGCATTGAAATCAACTTAGAGAAGAACAATCAGATGCATAGGGGCAGAAAATTGATTCACACCCTATAGAGAAGAACAAGGGTAACAAAGGGACTGGTAGGAAGGGAAGTAATACTAGAGAGGGAGAAGGCTTGGGGGGCAGGAGCACCGTGTGGCTTTAAAGAACAATAAGAGGGGAATAAGAAGAGAGGGGGGAGAAAGGGAAGTACAACAAGGCAGGGGATTATAGGAACTGATTAAAAACAAAACACTGGTATAGAAGGAAAGAGTGATAAAAGAAAGGACAGGACTAGGAGATCAAAATGTCTGGGAATGCACAGTTGATAATTATAACTCTGAATGTGAATGGGATGAACTCACCCATTAAAAAGGAAGCAAATAGCAGAGTGGATTAGAAACCAAAACCCAACCATATGTTGTTTACAAGAAATACACATCAGACAGACAGACAGACAGACATAGAATGAAAATGAGAGGATGGAGCAAAATCTTTTGGGCTTCAAATGAAAAAATGAAGGCAGGGGTGGCTATCATGAACTCTAACAGAACCAAAGTAAAAATAGTTAAGGTTAAAAGAGATAGGGAAAGTAACTACATCCTAATAAAAGGCAGTATAAACAATGAAGAAATATCAGTACTCAATATGTATGCACCAAATGGAATAGCTTCCAATTTCTAAAGGAGAAGCTAGCTAGTGAAGCTCAAAGATGAAATAGATAGCAAAACCATACTAGTGGGGGAACTGAACCTTCCCGTATCCGATCTAGATAAGTCAAATCAAAAAAATGAATGAGAAAGAGATGAGAGAGGTGAATGAAGCCCTAGAAAAATTCGAGTTAATAGATATTTGGAGAAAAATAAATAGAGACTAAAAGGAATACACCTTCTTTTCAGCAGCACATGGAACATTCACAAAGATAGACCATGTAATAGGGCACAGAAACGTGGCAAACAAAGGCAAAAAAGCAGGAATAATAAATGTAACCTTCTCAGATCATAATGCAATAAAAATAGTTATTAGTAAGAATACATGGAGAGGCAAAACAAAAACAAATTGGAAATTAAATAATATGATTCTCCAAAATAATTTAGTGAAAGAACAAATCACAGAAACAATTAATAATTTCATTGAAGACAATGACAATGATGAGACATCTTACCCAAACTTATGGGATTCAGCCAAAGCAGTTCTAAGGGGAAAATTGATAACACTGAGTGCATATATTAACAAATTAGAGAGGGCATCCATGTTAATGGATTGAGCATGCAACTTAAAAAACTAGAAAATGAACAAACTAAAAATCCTCAGATGAAAACTAAATTATAAATACTAAAAATCAAAGGAGAAATTAATAAAATCAAAAGTAAAAAAATATTGAATTAATAAATAAGAGTAGAAGCTAGTATTTTGAAAAAACAGATAAAATAGACAAAGCACTGGTTAATGTAATTAAAAAAGGAAAGAAGAAAACCAAATTAATAGTATCAAAGATGAAAAAAGTGATCTCACCTCTAATGAAGAGGAAGTTAAAGAAATCATTAAAAACTATTTTGCTCAATTATATAGCAATAAATTTAGTAATCTAGGTGATATGGATGAATATTTGCAAAAAATATAAATTGCCTAGCTTAACAGCAGAAAAAATAGAATACTTAAATAATCCAATATCAGAAAAAGAAATTGAACAGGCCATTAAGGAACTCCCTAAGAAAAAATCGCCAGGGCCTGATGGATTCACAAGTGAATTCTATCAAACATTCAAAGAACAATCAATCCCAATACTATACAAATTATTTGATATAATAAGCAAAGAAGGAGTCTTACCAAACTCCTTTTATGACACAAATATGGTACTGATTCCAAAGCCAGGCAGATCAAAAACAGAGAAAGAAAATTATAGACCAATCTCCTTAATGAATATAGAAGCAAAAATCTTAAATAGAATACTAGCAAAAAGACTCCAACAAGTGACCAACAGGGTTATTCATCATGATCAGGTGGGATTTGTACCAGTTATGCAAGGATGGTTCAACATTAGGAAAACCATTCACATAATTGACCACATAAACAAGCAAACCAAGAAAAACCACATGATTATCTCAATAGATGCTGAAAAAGCCTTTGACAAAATACAATACCCATTTCTACTGAAAACACTAGAATGTATCGGAATAGAAGGTTCTTTCCTAAAAATAATAAACAGTATATATCTGAAACCATCAACAACCATCATATGCAATGGGGATAAATTAGAAGCCTTTCTAATAAGATCAGGAGTGAAACAAGGATGCCCATTATGACCTCTTTTATTTAACATTGTACTACAAACACAAGCTGTAGCAATTAGAGAATAAAAAGAAATTGAAAGCATTAAAATAGGCAAGGAGGAGACTAAGCTATCACTGTTTGCAGATGATATGATGGTCTACTTAAAAAATCCTAGAGAATGAACTAAAAAGCTAGTAGAAATAATCAACAACTTTAGCAAAGTTGCAGGATACAAAACAAATCCACATAAATCATCAGCATTTCTATATATTTCCAACAAATCACAGCAGCAAGAGGTAGAAAGAGAAACACCATTTAAAATTACCCTATACAATATAAAATACTTAGGAATCTATCTACCAAAACAAATATAGGAATTTTACAAATATAACTACAAAACACTTTCCAAAAAATAAAACTAGATCTTAACAATTGGAAAAACATTGAGTGCTCATGGGTAGAATGAGGTAACATAATAAAAAATATCATTCTACCCAAATTTATTTACTTATTTAGTGCCATACCTATCAAACTACCAAAAAACTTTTTTACTACATTAGAAAAAACTATAACAAAGTTTATTTGGAAGAACGAAAGATCAAGAATATCAAGGGAAATGATGAAAAAAAAACGTGAAGAAAGGTGGCTTAGGAGTACCAGATATTAAGTTATACTATAAAGCAGTAGTCATCAAAACAATATGGTACTGGCTTAGTGATAGAAGGGAGGATCAGTGGAATAGACTTGGAGTAAGTGATGTCACCAAGACAGTATATGATAAACCCAAAGAGTCCAACTTTTGGGACAAAAATCCACTATTTGACAAAAACTGCTGGGAAAATTGGAAAACAATATGGGAGAGATTAGGTTTAGATCAACATCTCACACCATAAACCAAGATAAATTCAGAATGGGTGAAAGACTTAAATATAAAGAAGGAAACTATAAGTAAATTAGGTGAACACAGAATAGTATACTTGTAGATCTCTGGGAAAGGAAAGATTTTAAAACCAAACAAGAGTTGGAGAAAATTATAAAAGGTAAAATAAATAATTTTGATTATATTAAATTAAAAAGCAATGCAACCAAAATCAGAAGGGAAACAACAAACTGGGAAAAATTCTTTATAACAAAAAATTCTGACAGAGGTCTAATTACTCAAATATACAAGGAGCTAAATCAATTGTATAAAAAATCAAGCCATTCCCCAATTAATAAATGGGCAAGGGGCATGAATAGGCAATTTTCAGATAAACAAATCAAAAGTATCAATAAGCACATGAGAAAGTATTCTAAATCTCTAATAATTAAAGAAATGGAAATCAAAACAACTCTGAGGTACCAACTCACATCTAGCAGATTGGCTAAAATGATAGCAGGGGAGAGTAATGAATGTTGGAGGGGATGTGGTAAAATTGGGACAATAATGCATTGCTGGTGGAGTTGTGAACTGATCCGACCATTCTGGATGGCAATTTGGAACTATGCCCAAAGAGTGATAAAAGAATGCCTGCCCTTTGATCCAGCCATACCATTGCTGGGTTTGTACCCCAAAGAGATCATAGATAAACAGACTTGTACAAAAATATTTATAGCTGAGCTCTTTGTGGTGGCAAAAAACTGGAAAGCAAGGGTATGCCCTTCAATTGGGAATGGCTGAACAAATTGTGGTATATGTTGGTGTTGGAATACTATTATGCTAAAAGGAATAATAAACTGGAGGAATTCTATGTGAACTGGAAATACCTCCAGGAATTGATGCAGAGCGAAAGGAGCAGAGCCAGAACAACATTGTACACAGAGACTGATATATTGTGGTAAAATCGAATGTAATGAACTTGTTTACTAGCTGCAATGCAATGACCCAAGACAATTCTGAGGGTCTTATGGAAAGGAACTATCCACATTCAGAGGAAGAACTACAGGAGTGGAAACACAGAAGAAAAACAACTGCGTGGACACTTGGGTTGATGAGAACCTGATTGTTGATGAAGACCTGAAAAGACGACACCCATGTAACTATCAATAATGTGTAAATAAGTCTTGACTGACCACAGGTAATAAAACCAGTGGAAATGCAAATTAGCTATAGTGGAGGGGGTGTGGGGATTGAGGGGATGAAGGGGAAAGTAAAAACATGAATTATGTAACCATGGAAAATTTTTCAAAAAATTAAGGTCTCTGATATTATTTTCACTATTTGTAGAAAACATTTTTATTAGAGATAGAATGAACACATGTCATTAAAATTAGGTTAATTTACCCCCTAATTTTGTAATTTTCTCATATTTTACGCTTAAACACAAAAATAAAAAAGTAATATTTTATCTATTTTTTATTTTATTTTTTTATTTAGAAAATTTTTCCATGATTACATGATTCATGAACCCCATCCTTCCCTCCCTGCTAGCAGAGGTGACAAGTAATTCCACTTATCATTATTCAAAATGTATCATTATTCAAAACCTATTAATATTTTATGCATTTTTAGTAACATGATCTTTTAACATAAAATCACTGATATCCCTATTGTACTACATGATCAAACATATATTTTTCTAATGCATTTCTGGTTCCACAGTTCTCTGTCTGAATGTGGATAGTGTTCTTTCTCCTGAGTTCCTCTGGATTGTCCTAAGTCATTGCATTGCTGCTGGTAGAAAAGTCTATTACATTCAATTGTGCCTTAATGTATCAGTCTCTGTGTACAATGTTCTTGTTCTGCTCCTTTCACTCTACATCAATCAATTCCTGGAGGTTTTTCCAGTTCACATGCAATTCCTTTAGCTCATTATTTCTTTCAGCATGATAATATGCCATTGCCTTCAGATGCCACAATTTGTTCAACTATTTCCCAATCTATGAAGACCCTTCATTTTCCAATTTTTAGTCACCACAAAGAGCACAACTATAAATATTTTTGTAGATGTCATTTTTTAAATTATCTCTTTGGTGTATAAACCTGTCAGTGGTATGGCTAGATCAAAGGGCAAGCATTTTTTAAAGCCCTTTGTGCATAGTTAAAAATTGACCTCCAGAATGATTGGACCTATGCACAACTCTACCAGCAGTGTATTAATGTCCCGATTTTGCCATATCCCTTCCAATATTCATCACTTTTCTTTCCTGCCATATTGGTCAGCCTGCTATGTGAGAGGTGGTACCTCAGAATTGTTTTAATTTGCATTTCTCTAATTAGGAATTTAGAACATTTTTTCATGTGTTTATTGATAGTTTTGATTTCATTATGTGGAAATTGCCTATTCCTGTAACTTGACCATTTGTCAATTGGGGAATGGCTTGATTTTTTTGTAAATTTGACTTAGTTCTTTATATATTTGGGAAATTAAACCTTTGTCAGAGTTTTATGTAATTAGAAAAAATCTTGAACTCTTTGACTCCGTCTCCCAGAATTCTTTCCTCATCCCCAAATTCCTTTTCCCTTTTCATTCATGTGCATCTTTACATTATTGTTTATATAGCTCTGTAACTCCTCCCTCTCTCTCTATTCCATGTGCATGGCTTGGGTGAGCTCCCTCTTAACTCTCACCTTTTAATTTCCCTTTTGCTTCAAGTAATAAATCAATGGTCTGCAGGAGCCCATCTCCCTTGTTTACACTGTCTGTTTCTAAGAGATCCCCATTAGAACACCTGTCTAAAACCATTGTCCTTGTTGTTTGGTCTTGCTGTACTACAGATTGATGTGAATGATCCACAATTTTACTACAGGATGATGCTTCTTTCCCCTCATATTGAGAATCAATGAATGCTACTTTCTTCAAGCTTGAATCAAGAACTTGTACAGATGTGCCTGGTTCCCTTTCAGTGTTCCCCACATCACTATTTCCTTTCCCATAAATTCTCTCCTTAATTTCTATTATATCCTCCTCCATTTGCAACTCCTCCTCAGTCATTTCTTTGTAACTGTGTGTTACATCCACCAACCCATAATTCATTTCTTCCTCACTCATTGTATCTTTCCCTCATTCCTCTGCCACATCACTGTCACTGCCTTTATCTGTCCTTGCAACAACTAAGGCTGCTTCCTCGGTTCATAAGGTATGAGGTCTGGCTCCTTGGGACAGGCATTCCTGCATTTTTGATATACTTGGGGAATTACTAAATTTGGCACAGTAAGGTCACCACATTTGGCCTTTACTTTGTCACTATATCTTCTGTTGTCCCTGTTGTTGCTACTATTATTGCTGTTGTTGTATTTTGAATTTTAGTAGGTCTTTTTCCTGTTGTTGTTATTATTACCTCTATTCCCAAAATTTATTTGTGATTTGAACCTACATTCCCAAATTATATAACCAAGTTTTGAGCACAGGAAACAGCATTTGACAGAGTTATTTGCAATGCTAGAAGATTGCCTAGGCCTGCTCTGGCTCCTCTGATTGCTGGATGTCAGAGCCATATTTTTAATCTCCTCAATCTCTTTGGACTTCTGAGCTTCTTTCAGTTGTCTCTTCAGCTCTGCAATCTCCCTATCCTTTCCAGAGGCCTTTGACTGCTTTGGTTCACTATCCCTAGACTCATGGACATATGCAGTTTCCCTTAGCTCCTCAATGAGCATGGTCTCCCATTGTGGGCAATGCAACTTGAAATATGCCTGGATGTGATTCGGACTGCCCTTAACAAATTGCCTCCTGGTATGCTGGATGTTATCCTCAGCTGTCATGTCCCTGAAACCTAGGATAGTTTTGCATGCCTCTAATAACCTTTCCAGGTAAAGACTTGGGTGTTCTTCCTCCCCCTGCCTCAACTTCTCAAAGGACTCCCATGCATTAGAGCTTCTTGCATGGTGCCTCATTACCTTTGCTAAATCCTCCCTGCACCTTTTAAGATAAGCCATATTAGCATGTGAGGATAGCTCTAAGTCCTGATGGTGTTCTGGCAATGAGGCAAGATTGGAGTTGCTTCTAGTTTCGGCTATAAATTTTGCCTTCCCACTGGGGGTGTATAATTCAGAAAGGAGTAGTTCAATGTCCTCAAAAGTTGGGTTGTAAAGTATCATGGCCCGTTTCTATTTTTTATTGATTCATGTGGATTGATATAGAACTGGGGAAACCTCCTTTTCAAGATCTCCAAATCATCCTCTGAAAAAGGTTTGTAGCCTTTCACATGTATTATGCCCGCATCTGGTTGTACTACTGTTCTGTCGGTAATTGGAAGGATAGTTATAGGAGCTGCTTCAGCCCTGCAACCTGTTGTTCTTCAGTGTTCTCATCTTTAGTTTGTTGTTTAACAACACCCCCCCCTTTTGTGTTCTGAATGCATTCCCAATAATTTCCACCTGCATTATTGTTTTTGCATCTAGGTCCTTTACTTCCCTGATCTGCTTGTGGATTTCAACTAAGGTCTTCATGTGTTTCACCAATTTTTCTAAAACCAGGTTGGTGATTTCTGTTCTCCCAAAGGTAAATGCCAGCACTTTTCTCAAAATCATGAGGGCTCCATAGAAAGTTGCAGTCATGACTATCTCAGATGGCACATATGCCAAGGCATCACCCACTGATATCGTTAGCCACATGTAAGTATGGTAGATTTCTATAACTTGTTTAAAAAATTGGGGAACCGTTATTAGCCAAAAGATGGCACAAGCCTGGCAAATCCCATATATCAGGACCCCAGAGCACCCCAGTGTAACACCAGCCCTGTTGATGAAGCTGGCCATATTGATCACTTCCCAACTAGGTTCTGAAATAAAAATAGTAGGCTGGCTGGCCAAAACTGTTGTTTGTAATAATAGGCATATTGGGAAGCTGATGGACTGGCCTGGGCTAGAAGCCTGCAAGACTCTCTCTCCTCCCCCACACACACAGGCTTGAGTGAGTGGGGAGGGGTAAGTGCTCATTGCTCACAAACCCCTCCCACTCAGTGGTTGGTTTTTCAGTTAAAAATGGAGACTGTGCAATGACTTTTGACAAGGCTCAGCAAAGCTAATCTCTAATTATGTTCACCTCAACTTATATTCCCCATAGGTTTGATTGAGGAACAGAGGAGAAGCTAGATATCTTGATGTTAAGGACTGAGAAAGATCTGACTTCTTTGACTGGCAACTGACAGGAACCAAGTTAATGGCAGTAGTGAGTATGCCCAAAATAATACCCAGGCACAGCTACTAAAAGATTAAGCTTATACTTATAAAGATGAGGGGAAGGCAGGAAAGGGGTATCAATTTTGGATAAGATCTAGGAAACCCTGAACTGTTACGGAGAAGCTGCCCCTAGCCCCCAGGAGGGAGTGGCAGACATTATATCTAGCTGGCCCTCAAAGCTTATAATAATCAGTTCTAATATCTAAATAACTAAAAGAATAACAGAATGCTATTGCAATAAAGGTTTAATTCCACTAGACAAGCAAACTCCTGAGTAGAAACCACAATGGTTTTTGCCACTCTATCCACCAAGGTAAACCCCAAACTGGGAAAAGCATGCAGAGAGACCTGCTCACCTCAACCCCCAGCAATCTACTGTCTAACTCCTTTCCAACTGTTCCCTCACCCAAAGTTGTCCAGAGGTGGTCCCCTGGAATTCTGGGTGAGGCTTGACCCTGTATCTTGCAAGAATTCCACCCTGCCATTTTCTATATTACAGAGTATTTGGGATATTGATTTTGAAGCTTGCAGATTTGTTATAAAAATATTTTCCCATTTTGTTGCTTTCCTTCTCATTTTGATTTCATTGGTTTTGTTTTTACAAAAACTTTTTAAAAGTGATATAATCAAAGTCATTCATACTTGCTTGGTTTTAAATTCCTTCCTTTCTCACAGTTCTGACAGATATTCTATTCTATGTTCACCTAATTTATTTATGATTTAATTCTTTATATTTAAGTCATTAACACATTTTGAATTTATCTTGTTAGTAGGAGTAAGAAGTCGATCTAAACCTAATATTTCCCCATACTGTTTTCCAATTTTCACAGCAGTTTTTTCAAATAGTGAGTCATTATCCCCAAAGCTGGGTTCTTTGGGTTTATTGAAATCTACCCTTCTGTCTTTTAGCCAGTTACATATTGTTTTGATGACCACTGCTTTATAGTAAAGTTTAAAATTTGGTACTGCTAGGCCCCCATCCTTAACATTATTTTCTTTGTTATTTCCCTTGATATTCTTGATCTTTTGTTCTTCCAAATGAACTTAGTCATATTTTTTTCTAATTCTATAAAAAAAATTGGGGGGAGTGTGATAGGTATGGCACTGAATAAGTAGATTAATTTGAGTAAGATTGTCATTTTTATTATTTTAGTTCATCCTACCCATGAGCAATTACTGTTTTTCCAGTTATTTAAATCTAGTTTTTATTGTGTAAAAAGTGTTTTGTGTTCATATAATTCCTGTGTTTGTCTTAAGTAAATAAATTCCTAAATATTTTATATTGTCTGCAGTGATTTTAAATGGAGTGTCTCTTTCTAAATCCTGCCACTGAATTTTGTTGGAAATATATAGAAAGTCAGATAATTTATGTGGTTTTATCTTGTACCCTGCAACTTTGCTAAACTACTTAATTATTTCCATTAGTGTTTTAGTTGATTTTACAGGATTCTTTAAGTATACCCTCATATCATTTGCAAAGCATGATTAGTTTAGTTTCCAAACCTGTGGGGAATATAAATTGAGGTGAACATCATTAGAGATTAGCTTTTCTGAACCTTGTCAGAAGTCATTGCAGATGTTAGGTTGTTGAAATCAGCTACTTTTCTTCTCTAATTGCTAACATTTCTAGAATAATACTGCTTCTTTAGGTAAGGGATATTGAAGTACACAAGGAACTGGTCCTTCCTTCGTCCTCACCCTGACTGGAGTAGCTGATTTCAACAACCTAACATCTGTGGATGAATTTGACCACAAGTCCTTAGGTATATACTTGGGTATTGGGTAGATAGTGCCTAAGAAATCCTCTACTGTTGGAATCCAATAAAAGCAATGGAAAGGCCTTCAAAGATTCCTTTGGTAAATGTAAAGAAATATCACCAGATTCCATACATTGGATTGTAGCCCTCAATTTACACAGTAGATCCCTGACTAAAAGATTCATTGGGCATTCTGGTGTACAAAGGAATGCATGCTCCATGGATAAAGGTCCAAGAGTTTTCATTTTGGGTGGTAATTTAGCTGCTTTCTGAGTTATGCCTATAGCACCAACCACATCCATTGTACCAACAGTTCTACAATTCTCAGGAAAACTTTTCAAAACTGATTTACTTGCTCCTGTATCTATGAGAAGGTCTTAAATCTGGTCTCCAATAGTAACAGATACATGTGGTTCTGTGCTATTGGGAAGTTGAGAAGTTTCTAACACAGGAGCTAAAACAGTAACATCAAACATAGCTCAGCTATTTCCTGTCCATCCAAGTTAACATAGTTTTGAAATACAGAATTTTCTCAGGATTTTACACCTTTGATTCTTTTCATCTCTATTCTGGAATCATTGTTCTTATTTACAATCAAATTATCCTTAATCAAATCACAATTTCCATTATTCTTCATAATTACACAATCACTAGAATTTCCAAAACCATTTACTACACAATTCTTTTTCTCACAATTATTTACAACACTAATTAAATTATTATCAACACCAAGTAAATTATTATCAACACCAAGTAAATTATTGTAAACACTAGTTAAAATACTATTAATAGTAGTTAATTACTATTAACATAAGGTAAATTACCACTACTATCAATAACACTATTTAATTAAGTTAATTTAGCAGTAACACCACTTAAATTATCATTAATTCTCTTTAAATTACCATTTGTATTGATTAAATTATTACCATTATCAATTAAATTATTAACACCACTCAAATTATTATTAACACCAAGTGCAACATTACCATTATTTACAATTACATTATCGTTTTCTTTAACACATACAATTTCATCAATATTCACTTTATTCCCATCAGCTTGATAAATTGCTTCTGAACTTCAGGCATACCTTCATAATGAACCTGTTCTTACATTCTGGTTACCATGATGTACATTTCCCTGAACAACATGACTACACTTTGGCCAATTCACCAGCTTTTATAAAATCTTGCATTGTTGCCATATTGGGTGTTGGCATACCCTGGAAGCATGCATTCTGACATTGAACACATTTTGCTGGTTGTACACATAATTGGTGATAATGGTAATAGGGGTTATAATGGGAAGCCTTCTTACACTCCTGATCTTCCTGGGAAGGCTTCTAACTTGTCCCATTTGCAGATGATATTTGCTGATGGTTTAAATTATATACTGTTCATTATTTTGAGGAATGGCCTCATTATCCCTATACTTTCTAGTGTTTTCAATAGCACTGGGCATTGTATTTTGTCAAAGGCTTTTTCAGCATCTATTGAGATAATCATGTTATCTCTTTTGGTCTGATTATTGATATGATCAATTATGTGTATAGTTTTCCCAATATTAAACCATCCTTTCATTCCTGGTATAAATCCCAGCTGGTCATAGTGGATAACCCTTGTGATAACTTGCTATACCCTTTTTGCTAGTATTTTGTTTTAGATTTTTGCATCTGTGTTCATTAAGAAGATTGGTCTGTAGTTTTCCTTCTGTTTTTGGTCTACCTGGCTTTGGAATCAATACCATATTTGTGTCATAAAAAGAATGTGATAAGACTCCTTTTTTTGCTTATTTTATCAAAGAATTTGTATAATATTAGGATTAATTGTTCTTTAAATGTTTATTAGAATTCACTTGTGAATCCATCTGGCCCTGAGAATTTTTTCTTAGGAAGATCCTTGATGGCTTGTTCAATTTTTTTTCTCAGATGGGATTATTTAGATATTCTATTTCTTCTTTTGTTAATCTAGGCAATTTATATTTTTGTAATTTTATTTGTAATTTGTATTTTACCCATTTCGTCTAGATTGTCATTTTTATTGCCATATAATTAAGCAAAATACTTCTTAATAATCACCTTAATTTACTCTTAATTAGATCACCCTTTTCATCTTTGATACTGTTAATTAGATTATCTTATTTCTTTTTTAATTGGATTAATCAGTACTCTATCTATTTGTTTTTTCTAAGTACCAGCTATTAGTCTTATTTATTATTTAAAATTGTTCCTTTTCTTTCAATTTTATTAATTTCTTCTTTAAATTTTAGTATTTCCAATTTAGTTTTTAATCTGGTGATTTTTAATTTGTTCTTTTTCTACTTTTTTAAGTTGCAAACCCAGTTCATTGGTCTCCTCCCAGGAATTCAGAGATATACATGTTTCCCTGAGTACTGCTTTGGCTTTATCCCATAGGTTTTTCTATGATGTCTCCTCATTGTCATTCTCTTTAGTGAAGTCTATAATTGTTTCTATGATTTCTTCTTTGACCTATCTGTTTTGAAGAATTAGATTATTTAGTTTCAAATTAATTTTAAATTTGTCTTTCCATGGACTCTTGTTAAGTATAATTTTATCTCATTATGGTCTTAATTATGCATTCATTGTTTTGTTTTTTCTGCATTTGTTTGTTATATTTCTATGCCCTAGTTCAGTGATGGGCAAACTACGGCCTGTGGGCCAGATATAGCCACCTGAAATATTCTATCAGGCCCCACAACATTATTCCTAATCTAAAAATACAATGAGTAGGACACAATACAATGAAACTTCGAAAGAGTTGCCTTAGAAACAGACTGTCAGATGAGCATTTCCTTTACTTTGGCCTCCTTTTAAAAAAGTTTTCCCATCACTGCCCTAGTACATATTCAATCTTTGTGTATGCACCATGTACTTCTAAGAAGAAAGTTTATTCCTTTGTATTCCTATTAAGTTTTCTCCAGATATCTACTAACTCTTATTTTTCTACATTTCATTCACTTCCCTTAATTCTTTCTTATTTATTTTTTGGTTTGATTTATCTAGTTCTTAAAAGGGAAAGGTTGAGATTCCCCATTAATATGGTTTTACAACCTCTTTCCTACTTGAGCTCCTTTAATTGTTCCTTTAGAAGTCTAGATGCTATGCCATTTAGTGCATAAAAAATATTTAGTAATGGTATTATTTCATTGTTTCTAGTATCCTTTAACAAAATGTAATTTCCTTCCTTAACTTTTTTTAATCAGATCAAATTCTAATTTTAGCTTATAATGATTTCTACTCCTGCTTTTTTTTTGCTTTAGATGATGCATAATACATTTTGCTCTAGCCTTTTTTCCTTGAATCTGTGTGTATAACCCTGCCCCAAATGTGTTTTTTATAAACAACAAATGGTAGGATTCTGTTTTTTAATCCACTCTGCTATCTGCTTCCTTTTAATAGGTGAATTCAATTTATTCACATTCAGTGTTATGATTATTAAGTGTATATTGCCCTCCATCATATTATCCCCTTTAAATCTTTTTTTAACCCTTAACTTCTGTGTATTGGCTCCTAGGTGGAAGAGTGGTAAGGGTGGGTAATGGGGGTCAAGTGACTTGCCCAGGGTCACACAGCTGGGAAGTGTCTGAGGCCAGATTTGAACCTAGAACCTCCTGTCTCTAGGCCTGGCTCTCAATCCACTGAGCTACCCAGCTGCCCCCTTTTAAATCTTGCTTTATTCCCTTTCTCTCTATTCCTCCTCACCATTATTTTTGTCACCCCCGCTACCTCCACTTCCCACTCCCTTCAATTACCTCCTTCTTCTCTTGTCTTATTCCCCTCTTCTTCTCTGTGGGGTAAGATAGAATTCTATAACCCCTGAGTATACCTGTTTTACCCTCTTGGAGCCATTTATGATGAGACTAAAGTTTAAGCATTGCCAATCATCACCTTTATCCTCCCCTCTCTATAATTGTTTTTCATGCTCTTTAAGTTATATAATTTACCCCATTATTTCTCTACCTTTCCTTTTCCCTCAGTGAAACCCTCTCAGCTCCTGATTGTTTTTTTTACATATCATTCATATGCATACATATCATATCATACATACATATTATTCCTTATCATTATATTTACATATATATCATATCATCATAATCAACTTATTTCTCCACCATATTTCTGAGTAAATTCCTTCTATCTTCTGTACTACTGGGGTAATTTTAGAGAATTATAGAAATCCTCTTTTCATGTAGACTTAAAAACATTTTGACATTAATGAGTCCCTTACATTTTCTATTTTTTATTTGCCTTTTTTTGTTTCTCTTGTGTCTCATGTTTGGTCTTCAAATTCTTTATTTAGGATTGGCTTATTCTTCAGGAATGCTTTGAAATCTATGTTATTCAATGTCCATTCTTTCCCCTTAAAGAATATATTAAGTTTTTCTAGATAGATGACTCTGGGTTGTAAACTCAGACAGTTTTCCTTCATGAATATCATATTCCATGCCTTTTGATCCCTTAATGTAGAAGCCTCTAGGTCCTGTGTAGTCCTGATTGTAGCTCCATGATATTTGAATGATTTATTTCTGGCTGATTGAAGTATTTTTTTCCTTTGCTTGCTGGCTCTTGAATTTAGCTATCCCATCCCTGAAGTTGTCAGTTGAGGATTTTTTTTTTTTCTGGAGATGATCTGTAAATTCTTTCAATTTAAATTTTATTTTCTTGTTTGAGGATCCTGGGGAAGTTATCTTTGATAATTTCTTGTAATATGATATCCAAGATGTTTTCTTGATCTTGGCTTTCAGATAGTCCAATAATTCTCAAATCATCTCTCCTAGATCTATTTTCTAGGTTGTTTTTTCAGTGAGATATTTCATGTTTTCCTCTATTTTTTATTTCTTTGATTCTATTTTATTGTTTCTTGATTTCTCATTAAATCATTAGTTTTTAGATGATGAATTTTGATTTTTAAAACCTGATTTTCCTCTGTCAGTTTTCTGTTCTCCTTTTTAAATAGGCCCATTTCTTCTTCCATTATTTTCCTTTTTCCTTTTATCATTGTCATTTCTCCTTGCATCATTACATTTTTCTTTCCTTCCTTCACCTCTCTTAATTTATTTTTGAAGTCCTTTTTGAATTGTTCCAGAATCTGTGTCAAATCCATATTTTTCTTTTGGATTTTTAGTGTGTTTCCTTTGTTTTCACTATCACTTTGTCTGTCTGTACCTTACTTTTTGTCTCCATAAAAATTCTTTAGATTAAGGTGTTGTGCTCTTTTTTTTGCTTATTTTTCCTCTCTAATTATAGGTAGGATTGAGGGGATGATGTGATAGTATGAGGGGTGAGAGCTCTGAAAGCTCCCTCCCCCTGCTGATTCAGGTGAACCTTGAGATGCTAATAGCTTAAAGAGTTGCCTCAGGTTTAGGTGTAAGCTTTTGTTCTCATTCTCATCTTGATCATTTCAGGGGCTGGTCAAATTCTAGTCTAAGGCTTCCTCTCAAGATTTTAATTTCACTGTGTACTTGATCCAATCAGGTACATTCTTGATTGTCCAGATTTAGGGCTGTGCCCTGAGCTTTGAGAAAAAAGATCATTACTTAGAACTTAGTACTTGGTACTATTATCCACCCCAAAGTATGAAGTAAATCCTTATTCCAAGCCCAGACTAGAATTCTCTGAACTGGGGATTTAGACTTCACAGGTTTGAAATTTCAAGGGGGTATTGGTTGACTTATACCTCTGTTTGCTCAGGCAGGGTCTCAGGGTCTGGATGTTACCTTGGATATAGGTTCCTGAATCTCAGACAGCAGATGTGGGGTGGGAGGGTGTGGCTCAATATTGGCTTGCTCTTCCTTCCTTGCTATAGCTTCTTTCTGGGTTTGTTCTTCTCTCACCCTGGTGATCCAGATGTTCATTGCCTATCTTTTGAGTTTTCCTTTTCTTGAAAGTTGTTTCACTGTGTCTCCTTGTTGGTTCTTTCACTCCTGTATTCATTTTGTGGTGACATTTTAATCTTGGTCAGAGAGGTTTCTCATGGTGGCACAGAGCTACTGAGAATTACTCCCACATCTTGGCTCCACCTTATCTATTTTTAAAATAACTTCACTAAGGAAGATTTTGACTTGTAAGAAGGCATTTGGAAAATATTATCAGTGAATGTTTTCTTTCTTTGAAGAGTTGTATTTCATTTAGCCCTTCTATTATTTTTTTGGTTTTAATAAATCTATCAAGAATATGTTATATTTTGGGGGGTAGAGGAAAGATTGGTGGCAAAATAAAAATGGTTGAATAAAACATTGCATTAAGCATTGCCTCTCAGACATACCATTTCAAGCCCCTAATGATGAGAGTATTTGTTTTAACTATGATAGTTTCAAGTAGGATACATCCCTTTCTAAAGGCTCTCATTCATAGGATCCTAGAGAAATTACTTTTCTTTGAATGATGTTAATTCCCAGAGGGTAGAAGCCTGAATGCTTTTTTTAAATGAAGCTGCCTGAACAAAAATAAAAATTAAAATATATTTAATATCTTCATTGCTCTGAAGAACAAATTCAGAACATGAAGGTCACTTGCAAACCAAGTGCTTGCAACAGTGACCTGTCTAACCACTGTGAGTCCTGTCTTGATATAAATGAGCACCTTAAACCATAAATTGGTGCTTTTCAGATGGGAACTGAAAAATAAACTGTTATAAAATTGTCAGCAGCTGCCAACCAGAGAACTGATTCTGTAATTTAGTGAGAAACTAAAAAGATCAAAATCACATTTCTGCCTTTTAACAGGCCTTTGGCTGTCGCACAGAAACTGCTAATGGCATCATATAAGGGAAAGAAGAAGTAGAGGGCATAAGGCCACTTTATATTGCTGAGAAAATGGCCATGCCTGTTCTTAGGCAGCTGTGAATGCTAAGAACAAAAGGCTTTGAACTGCAGTGGTCTGGCTCTGTGAGATGTCAGTCAGATAAGCTCATATAAAGAATTGCTATCATAATTATAATGGCAAATATAATTGCTAATAATTAGAGTACATTTGGTTAATATAGTATCTCTTTTTCAGGGCCTTAAAACTTTTTATACTACTTTCCACCTTATTAATATTATGTTATAAATTATTTCCATTCAACTTCAAATTTGCATTCAGAAACTCTGGTCAACTATCAAGTTTTCACCAGTACCTCTTAAGCCTGCCCAATTTGTTTAGTTGTCTCACCATTAAAAACATGGTGCTGCAGGGAACTCCCTTCATATATCCAGGTAATTCCCTCAGTAGTGTTAATGAGGTCATAGTGTTGACTTTGATTGCATCGTAGTCCAACAGGAGATGCTCTGGCCCTTAACCACCCAGTGTACTTCTAACCCTTGCAATACATTTTGCAAGTGCCTGTGATGGGGAACAAGCAGGAGGATGGGAACAAATTTATGAAAATTAATGAGAAAAGCCTTCATAATGGTAAATGGACATTGGAAAAAAAAGAAGCAAATATGTTCTCCTTCATGAACAGGGCCAATAGAGGTTCTAGGGGAAGACTTATCTGCTACTAGATACACAGGCATTCTATAAGACTTATTACAATTTATTTTATATACTTTATAATCTTGTGGCACTTGATGTCTTTCTCACACATGATACTCCATCTCCCAAATATAATTTGCTTAAAATAGCTTGTACCATCATACTTGGAAAGATTTTCTTTTTCATTTATGCCTCCTGGTCTACATGGGTTCTATGACATCATTTAAATATTGATTCAAATAATGCTTTATTCAGGAAATATTTCTTAGTCTTCTTTACTACTGCTGTCTTTCTTATGCATTCATCTTATATTTATTTTCTATATAATTGATATGAGCATGTCACTTCTTTGTTGTCTCTCCATTGGGCTGTGTCTTCCTTAATGGCGGAAACTATGAATTTGTCTTTCTTGGTTTTCTTAAAGCTTGGAATAGTACCCAGGACTATTGACATGCTTCACAAATGAATACTTACTTACTGACTGACACATTTCTGTGGTAATAAGTTTTTAGGTAAGTCACTTTTTTGGTGGGGGTATTCATCCCTTGTGTGTTATAGCTAACATATATTTCCACTTTTAATTATATCAAATATCTCTTACTGTTTCCTTTGGATGATACATAAAGATAGTTTGTGTAAAAGTAGTAATGATTCAGTGTTCTAGTTCAACCCTTTGTTTAAGAAAAATATAAGTTATCTAAATATATCTAATTCACATATGTGAACATTGGCAAGGACCACTCTATTTTCTGGGCAAAGTTTATTTTTTAAAGGTTTAAAATGACAAATAGGTTGATAAACCCTATTAGCTCCACATTAGTTGCTTTTAATGATATCATACTGTATTAATGAAATCACTTTCTCTAGAAAGCAGAGAAATCTGATAACACAGGAGGTAGAGTATTGGCCTAGACACAGGAAGAACTGAATTGAAATTTGTCTTCTTTAGCTGTATGACCCCAGACAAGCCACTTATCCTCTTTTTGCCTCAATTTCCAGAACTTCCAAATGCAGATAATAGTAACATATTTTTGGTAGAGTAATTGCTATGAGAATCAAATGAGGTGATTTCTTTTTAAAAACCACTTAGAACATTTCCTGTTAAATAGTGGGTGCTATTTATAAATGTTACTCCTTTATATTCCAGAAAGATCAAAGATATTTTTATGAAGTCTTCCAAGTATCTTATATGGATTGAATTATTATACTCTCCCACTTCCTGTATGCTCATTTTGGGGGACATGCTGCTTTTTTTTCTCTGGTTTATTTTGATTAATATTCTCCATATCTAAAACCTCAGGATTATATACTCTGTTACATTAAATAAGCCACAAGAGCAAATATTTTCAACTTTGAAATGTAAGTAATGACCCTTTAGATTCACTGTTTATCAATTTCAGTTTTGCTTGATTGATCTGACTTAGGATTTAGTATTTTGAATCCCAAACCCCATTTAGTTTGTTTTTAAGAAACAAATGTACCAAATAAAAATGATTTTTTTGCCTAACAATTAAGATTAAGGGAATTTTATCTTTTAGGGAACTTCTTTTCAATAAAAAAAACATTTATTCATCACTGAATTTTATTGGTTACCTGATTTTGCTTGTTTTTTTGTGACTGATGATGGCTTTGGAAGTCATAAAAAGTTTTCTTGGTCCTGAGATGAATAAACAATTCCTCATCATCATTCTAATAACTCAGAGAGAGCTTTCTCCAATCCATCTTTGATGAATTGTTATTTATTTGTTTGGAAGTCTTTCATGTTTTAAGATGTTTGAAACATAATCTTTGCCTGAATTTCAAGAGACTCCAATAAAGATTAATTCAACAAATATCTATGAAACATCTATTGAATGAAAGCACCATGATAGTTTGATAGGGAAATTTAAAAGGTTAAATTAGATAATCTTTTTCTCTATCACACTTTAAGTTTAAAAAAGGAAAGGGGTATATAAAACATATATACATAATTATCATTTAAAATTCTAAAACAAAACCTCATTAATCATGTAAAGTTTGATATTGTTTAACAAATCAACAAGCATTTATTATTATGTGCTTACTTTTGTTTAAATTTTAATATTAATATTAACATCTTGGCAAATGTAAAATATGTATATTTCCTTACTTAAAGGAATGTATATGAAATTTTGAATTTCTACTAATTGTGGTTCTTCTAAAAACTGATTTCAAATTTAACATTTTAGTTTCACTAATATTTCTCTGTGATCATGTATGGTCTGATACTCTCTTTTGTGCACTATTTCGATATTTCCTTGACATTTCTTTTTTTTTTCTTTCTCTTTTTCTTCCTTTTTTGTATCATTATCTCTTCTTTATCACACTTGTCAAAATCTGTCTCCCAGAAAAAAAAAAACAAAACAGAATGACCTCTCTTGTAGCAAATAAGTACAATCAAAGAAAAGAAATTTAGACTTTGTGTCAAAATGTCATTTTTAAATTTTTGTCGATCAGCTCTAAGTCATTTTTAGAAAACCAAAATTTCATTAATCATAACTCTTTAGTCTTTCACCCTCATTTACCTTACAATATTATAGTCAGTCTATAATTCTTTGATATTTTTACTCACTTAAGTCTTTAGTTGTTCATACAAATTCATCCAAGTCTCTCTATCTCTGTCTCTATGTCTCTATGTCTCTGTGTCTCTATCTGCCTGCCTGTCTTTCTGTCTGTTTCTTTCTCCTCACTTTCTCTATCCATTATTTGATATGACAAAATAATATTCTCTTTCATTAATATTGCATGTGCCATCCTTTTCTCAATTTCTGCACAATAACTGAAAAAAGTGTTAATTATTAGAGAACAAAGTGCTGTTATGCTTTTTTAAAAAAACATGGTTCATATCCCTTTGTCATAAAATCATTTTGGTTATACACCCAATAGTTGTGTTGCTGCTTCAAAAATGCTTTCCAGAATTGTTGGTCAAATCATGAGACAAAGAACAATGCCTTAGTTTTTCTGAACTACACATCTCCTTTCAATAATTGTTATTTTCCTTGATTGCCATCTTTACTGTTTTGCATGGTTTAAGATGAAATAAGAGAGTTGTTTTCTTTTGTATTTCTTTTATTATTTATTTGCAATTGTTATGTTCATGAGTTTGTTTTTCTTATTTTCAGAATTATTTATTAATATCTTCTTACAATTTATATATGGGGAAATGTTTCTTCTTATATACTTGAATTAATTCCATTTATATTTTGAGCATCACGATGTTTTCACTGGACAATATATGGAAAAACATCTCAAACCACATAAAAAGACAAAGTCAAAATGTATGTATGATTAAAAGTAAGATAATACTCAAACAATTTAGGGAACCACAGAAATGTTTACCTTTAGACCTAAGGATAAAGACAACATTTGTGACCAAGCAAGTCCTAGAGAGCATCATAAAATGGATAATTTTGATTACATTAAGTTAAAAAGATTTTGCACAAACAAATCCAATGCAATTGAGATTAGAAAGGAAACAAAAATAGGGGGAAATTTTAGCTAATGTCTTTGACAAAGGCCTCATTTTTCAAATATATATAGAGCTCGATCAAATTTATATAAATGTAAAATCACATTAGAAAAATTCTCCAAATTCCATTGATTAGAGAATTGGAAATTAAAACAATTTTGAGATACCATTTCATATCTATCAGATTAGATAAAGAGAAAAAAAGAACATGATAAATGGAAGAGTAGATGTGGGAAAATCAGAGCACTAATAAAGTGGCAGAGGAGTTCTAAATTGATAAAACCATTCTGGAGAAAAATTTGGAACCATGCCCTAAGGGTTTTAAAACTCTGCATACTCTTTGAACCAGCAATACAAATACTAAGTATATATTCCAAACAGATAAAAAAAGTGGAAAAGCAGTTATTTCTTTAAAATATTTGTAGCAGGTGTTATAAAGATGTAAATAAGGTAATCTGAGTGGGTTGATGAGGCAATTTGGGTGTGAGGAAGGATAAAGGGGATATAGGTGGTTATAAGGTGATTGGAGGAGGAATAAAGGTATGGAAAGGTATATAGGAGATAAGGGAAATGGGGTATGTAGGAGAGGGCAGCTCAAACAGGTTTATTCCCAGAGGCTTGAGACAGAGGATACAGGGAGGAAATTAAGGCCAGTAAGAAATGTTTAGGTTTAGGTTGGAGGGGCTCTCTTGTTAGTTTCTAAAGTCTCTTGAGGGAGGAGTCAAGAGGGCCCTCCCTGCCAGTCGAACTGATGGCTGGAGGAAGTCTTGAGGCAGGTATTTCCTGCCAAGATGGATGCCCCCAATTCTTTCAGGAAATAAAAGAAAATGAGTCCTTCCCTCTTTAGCCCTTGCCTCAATCTTTGATACAATGATTCACCAGAGGCTTTGAGTAGTTAACAAGGGGACTAATTAATACCAGGGTGAGTCAGAAAGGGAGAGGGGTTCAGGGTTTTCTAACTGCTGCTAGGGAGAGGGGGGATGGTGGGGGATGGGTCATGGAGATGTTTAGACAGAGAGAGTCCAGCTCTCCCAGTCAGGAAGATTTGACTGCCTTTTAAGTAAAGTCTTTATCAAATCATTAAAACTAGGGGTAACTTATTTGAGGATATTCTACTCGCCTATAGAAACTAAACCCACAAAGTCTAATCACCAAGCCCTCCCTTCCACCAGGACCCAAAGGAAATTCAGAGAAGGGGAGGGATGGAGATGGGAGATCAAGGAGAGGTCCAGAGAAATGAGATAGGTCCAAATTTCCCCAAGACAAAATAAGCACAGGTCAAGACTGAAGCAATTAGACCAAAGCCAACAGGTTAAGCCAAAGCAAAAGCCTCCAGCCACAGCGAAAGCCAGAAGGCAAAAGCTTTATCAGTTGGAACTTCACCTCTATTTATAGTTTCAAGTTCCAACTGACTTTCTGAAGATTTTAAGATGTTTAACTAACTTTTTGTGACCGTTAGAAATTAGAGAAGCAAAAAGGTTCTGTTAGCCACCTTGCATTACACAGGTCAGCTGGCAGTGGTGGTCATGGCAGAAGAAGTAGAAGCAATCACCATGGCAAGAAGCAGATGGAGAAGTAAAAAGCAGTCAATACTCACCAATCATCCCCCAAATGACCATGGAAGAACAAAAATATCTCAAAACAAATACTGGAGCAGCAGAATCAACAGAAGAAGAGGTGAAACAGTGCTCTAGCCCAGAACAAAGTTGAGAGATAGCAAACTGGACTCATCTCACTAGAGTATGAGAAGGGAGCACTGAGTAAACCTCTGTGGAATGTAGAACCAATTGGTCCACGCAGAATGATAAAGAGAATAGCAGCTCCATCCAATCTCAGCAAGGTAAGAACAGAAACCAATGTAATGAAGAACAAGAAGCAGTGGGAGGAAAGTGGTTCTGCATAACCCAAGAAGACCAGTTATTGGATGGCAGCCCAACAAAATCCAACTTGGGTGGGATTAGGTAGAATCCAACTCCAACAATTTTAACAGAATTGCTGCAATCCTCCAAACATCAGACTAACCATATCACATCCATAGTATTCAATCTAAGATCAAGACAGCTAAACAGATCTTAGGCATAGTGCAAGCATGGGATGGTATTCTCTTCATTCCAAGAACAGAGCTAAGTTTCAGCATATAGAAAAAAAATCAAAGAAAAATACTACAAAATGAAAGAGAGAAAGAAGAGAGAGAAAGAGAAAAAGAGAGAGAGAAAGCCTGAAACTAGAAAAATATCTCAACCCAAGATATGACAAAATACAAGCACAGAAGATGACAGAAATACGAACCATAAAATTGTAAAGCATCAAAGGAAAATGTAAAAAGATTTCAAGTGTGAAATGAACCCTTGTATGAGCTCTAAAAATATAGAAAAAATAAGAATCTAGAAGGAAAATTAGAAAAGAAAATTATAGAAAAAAATCAATAGTTTGGAACAAAAAACTTACTGAAGAAAACAAGTATCTGAAAAAGGAAATACAATACCTCAAACAGGAAAATAACTCCCAAAGAAAGGAAGTAAAAAAAAATCTCAAAGAATAAAATGGCTCCCTAAAACCTAAAATTCGATAAAAGAAAACTAATGACTTCATAAGACAGCAGGTAACTGTAAAATGATTCCAAAAGATGATCAAATAGCAGAAAATCTGAAATCTCTCACTGGAAAATATTTGTGAAATGAACAATATTTGTAACATTTTTCTTTAAAAAAAGAAAATTTTGAAATAGTCCCCCTGTTGATTGAACATGCATGGATGCTATGGGAAGATGCATGAGGCCCCATGGTTCACTAGTGTCCTGAAGAAGTTTTCTTCTTGTCCTTCATGAATTCTTGCTTGCAGAATACTTCTGACCTGAACTGAAGTCAAGCCTGTCCAAACAGGAAGACGAAGGAGTGATGTCATTGACATTCTAAAAGACAGAACTGAGGAAGCGACAGGATTTTTGGTCTTTTTGATATGTCATCTCTTGGCACTTGTTATGGGGACTTGTCTCGTACATGTGGGATTTGACTAGGAAGCAGCACATGGTCCCTTTGACTCTTCCTGGTGTAGCCCCCCTTCCCTAGTGAAGGGAGACACAGGCAGCAAACAGAGATTAGCTATGTGCTTCCAAGTGATTATATATATCTCTCTCTCTACAACTCTAGCCTTTCCAATCTGACAAATAATTATAAATCAATATACAGTCTTCAGAGAATTTTAATCCTAATCAAAACAACTGAACTAGACAATATATATCAAGGAGAAATAGTCTTAGAATCATAGGATTGCCTAAAAGCCATGATAAAAAATGAAGCAATCAAACAAAAAAAATCACAACAACCTGGATACAATACTGAAAAACATTATCAACGTTATCAAGGAAAACTGCCCTGATATTCTTGAATTAGAGGGAAAAAGAGAAGGTTTTTTAAAAAATATCCATCAGACACAACCTGAATGAAATCCCAAATTTCAAAATACAAAGATTATTATAGCTAAACTTCAGAAATCCAAAGTCAAGGAGAAAATACTACAAGGAGCCTAAAAAAAATTCTGATATTGTGGAACCTTGAACAGAATTAAATAGAACTGAGAAGATTCTACAATAAAGGATCAGAAGGCATGAAATTTTCCAATATTCCAAAAGGCAAAGAATTTAGGCCTACAACCAAAAATTAGTTAGCCACTGAAACTGAGTTATGATACTTCAGGGGAAGATACATTTAGTGGAATAAAATTATTCCAGGCATTCCTGTTGAAATGACCGAGAATAAAGAAAATCTAGTGATCACATTTGATTCTTTAGAGAAACAGGAAAAGGTAAAAAACAAAAAACAACTCAAGGGAGTCACTGGGGTTAAACTATTCACATCCCTGCATGGGAGAGTAGTAACTAGGAGACTTATGATTTCTCAGGTACAAGTGATACTGAAATACTTTCTATACTTAATGTAATCAAGGAAAACAATGGGGTTAAACTGATGGCATTACTAGTAAGAACTTGACAATAAAGATGCTTAAGATATCTATGATATTTGAAGTAATTAAGATACCTAAGTCCTCAGGATGTTTAAGATACTGTAGATATTTAAGGACATTATCACTATTAGGGCAAGGAATAGGAGCATATTTAGAGAGCAGGGAGTAAATGGAATGTAATGGTATATTATTATTACTTTTTTTACAAATCAAATGATAAAAGAGATGAATATAGTGTGGAGAAAATTTGGGGTAAATTATTAAACATAAGGAGGCATGAAAGAATGCATTCAGTGGAAGAGAATATGAGGTGGTGGTGGGGAATGCTTGAACCTTACTTTCATCCGAATATTGATAAAGTGAGAATAAAATCCACAATGAAGTAAAGAAATCTTTCTTTTCCAACAGGGAAGCAAAATAGGGAGAGAAGAGATAAAGGAGGGGTTAAAAAAGGGTGTAAGCACTTAGGGAGGCAGATAAACAGAAGCAAAACATTTGTAGGTTAAATCTACCCTGCAATTTGGTGTGTACAAGGCTAATTGGGTTTTGAGAGATGTGCAGGAGCACAGAAGAGGGTCAGGATTGGGTTGAGGAAGGTGATCAGGAGACAGGAGGAGGACAGGATTGGATATTATATTGTGAGATCTTAAGTTAAAAACTGAGGTTAACTTATATTTTTATCTGGGTTCAGAAGGGTAAGTAGGAGATAGGAATGGACAACAGACTGGGACCAAACAAGGTAGGGAAATTGGGTTTGGCAGTTTGGGGAATGTCAGTTGACAGGAGTGACTGTTGGGCCTTAACTGTCACAGTGATCCACCTAGCCAGGGAGTCTGTGGAACCCACAAGTTACAGGGTAATACAAGGACAAAAGAATTATAAACACGGGGTTTTAATAATAATTAAGGTTCAGGTGTAATGGGGAAAGGTCACACTGAATCTAATCACTAGGGACCACATAGGGGCTGGGAGAATGGGTTAAAGCCTGCACTGCACTAATCAGACTATTGCAGACTAGAAGGGAAAATGGGTCTCTCACGAAGCCATTTCCACTTCAGCTCCTCTTGATAGTACAGGAAACGGGTCCACAAGAAGGTAAATCCGGGAAATGCTAATCAAGGAGCTTGTCTTAGACTGGGATGTCCACCACCCCAGCTAGATCTTCTTGCTCACCTGATCTTCCCTGGCAGGTCTTCCTTCTCAGTGGTAACTCCACACTCTTTGGGCTCCTCCCTGGACAGGTAAAGGCATCCACACTCTCTCCCTTTCCCAGCTTGACCGGAGTCCTCAAGCCAAACAGTTTTTCCCCCTTCATTCCATTTAGAATGTCCATGGCTGACAGTCAAGGTTTTTCCTCTAGCCTGCTTGCAAAATCTGCTTTAGTCTATTTACCTATTACAGAGCCCCTCCAGTATGTGAGGAAAAGCTCCCCCTTCCCCTTGAAACTATACTTAAATACCTGCCTCAGGTTCAGCAAAATGCCACATATATCTCAGTTGTGGATGCCCTCTTCAAGAAGAGAAATAGAACTGGCTTGTTGCTTTGAAATCTCAGTCTTGTTTTTTGTCGTGGGCTCCTGTCCCACGCAGCAATCTGATCCACATTAATGATGATCGGTCCTCTAAAATTTTGAGAAAAATACTTGATTCCCATTTAACTTTTGTCTTTCTATAGTGTTAGTACTAATCAGCATGGTTCTTGAAATAACCAAGACAAAATTAGTTCCAGCAACAATACTAATTATATTACTATGAATACAATTAAACTGTGTAACAAAACTTAACTTCCTTCATATTAATAAACTTAAAAAATAATATTGCCAATATTAAAATAAATTAAAGCCCATTATGTATAATCAAGTTCTTAAAGAAAAGATTTAAAAATTATATTTAATAAAGAAACCTTTTATTTTCATTAATGACTACTAAAATGATCATTTGGTTTGCTACTCAAATTAAGCATTAATTCATGTTGAAAACTTGTGCATGCATTTTAAAGGCCAGCACATTTTTATAATTTCCACATAGAAATATGGAGACCTGTAAACTCTATACATGGTATAAAGTATTATATTTATTACTAAATAATTGCTTTAACATTTTACTGGTTAGATTGGGACAGATGGAATTTTCCATTTAAACAGTTTTGTAATAAAGTTCATTTCATGTTAAGTGACACATTCAATGCAGCTTTAGAGGCAATGTATTTATCTTCAAAACTGATATGAAGTGTGAAATGGTTGTCAGGATGTACTCGCTGACAAGCAGGTATCTTTCTGCCTTATCCATCAGGCCCTATTCATAAGCTGGGAGTGTTTAAGAGTACTTAGTTTTTTGGGGTGAACAAGGAATGATCAAGTATATGATTGATGAACCCAAACTGAGAAAAATCCTGGAGACACACTGGCATTTCTTTCTAAGTAGATTCATATCAAGTGTCCTTCTGTATTTAAGGGAATATGTACCAATTGGAAATATATGAATGTTTGAAATACTTTCAGTCTATTAATGTAAAAAATCCTTTGTAGTAAACTTCCACTCTTAGGTCACATCTCAGTTTTAAAAACAACAGACCAGAACTTTTAAATATTATAATTAATTCAATTCTTTTGTATTTCGAGCATTAATTTTGCTCTAATAACAATAAGTAGTAATAAATAAATAACATATAGTAATAAAATAGCAATAAACTATTTTTATTTGAGTTTTCTAGTCTAGATCCATGATATAACTAGAATAAAGAAATTCAATCACAAAAATCTTATACCTATACAAAACAGAACCTTTGCTACAAATTCAAACAATGTCTGTTCAATCTTTTTTTCTTTAAACCCTTGTACTTCGGTGTATTGTCTCATAGGTGGAAGATTGGTAAGGGTGGGCAATGAGGGTCAAGTGACTTGCCCAGGGTCACACAGCTGGGAAGTGGCTGAGGCCGGGTTTGAACCTAGGACCTCCTGTCTTTAGGCCTGACTCTCACTCCACTGAGCTACCCAGCTGCCCCCTGTCTGTTCAATCTTAACAATTTTCCTGTATACAGAGTTTAAGAGATAGTTATGGTCATAGAGCCAGTATTTCTGACATTAATGCAGGTATTGTCAACTGCAAGAATAGGCTTTTAAATGTAGTGCCAATCTACTTCTCACTGAGAGCAAAACAATTATGAAATGCTATTCAGTCTACAAAATAGGACATAGGTTTACTAACTGTATTTCACAATCTAAATTAAATATGGCTATCCCCATTCAAGCTACATTATTAATTTTGAATGTCCTTCATCCATTCTTTTTCCCCTTCATTAGCTCTTAAGTTTTCCTGGATTCTTTCAAGACACATGTCTTCAAGGAAGTCTTCACAATTGTTAAAGTAGAATGCATTAGTGTCCCAATTTTGGCACTTTCTTTCAAATATTTATAAATTTCCTTTATTCTTATATTGATCAATCTGAATATGTGAGGGGGTACCTCAGAGCTGTTTTCATTGTATCACTCTATCTAGATCATATACCCATTTTAAACTTCTCTAGGTATAGGGTATGAAATATTGGTCTATACCTATATGTGAATTAAATATCTAGGAAAACATCAGATCCTTGAAGTCTTATATTATAGGAGTTACAGAGTCATGTGTCTTATTTTGCCAGTATGTCAAGGATTCCAGACTGGTACAAGTCAAAGGATGTGACTAGTGGCAACTGAGATGGAAATTTGGCCAATGTGAAGATATTGGGACAGGGTATAATAATTTTTATTTTTAGAAAAAATTTCCCTGGTTACATAAGTCATGTTTTTACTTTACCCTTCACCCCCTTCACCCCCCCCATTCCCCAAATCCCCTCCTCCCCCCACAGTAGCTAATTCGCATTCCCACTGGTGTGGTCAGTCAAGACTTATTTACACATTATTGATAGTTACATGGGTGTGGTCTTTCATCCCCAATCATGTTCTCATCAACCCAAGTGTCCAAGCAGTTGTTTTTCTTCTGTGTTTCTACTCCTGCAGTTTTTCCTCTGAATGTGGATAGTTCCTTTCCATAAATTCCTCCGAATTGTCTTGGGTCATTGCATTGCTGCTAGTACAGATGTCCATTACATTTAATTTTACCATAATATATCAGTCTCCGTGTACAATGTTCTTCTGGCTCTGCTCCTTTCACTCTGCATCAATTCCTGGGGGTCTTTCCAGTTCACATGGAATTCCTGCAGTTTATTATTCCTTTGAGCACAATAGTATTCCAACACCAACATATACCACAATTTGTTCAGCCATTCCCCAATTGAAGGGCATACCCTTGCTTTCCAGTTTTTTGCCACCACATAGAGTGCTGCTATAAATATTTTTGTGCAAATCTGTTTAGCTATGAACTCTTTGGGGTACAAACCCAGCAATAGTATGGCTGGATCAAAGGGCAGGCATTCTTTTATCACTCTTTGGGCATAGTTCCAAATTGCCCTCCAGAATGGTTGGATAAGTTCACAACTCCACCAGCAATGCATTAATGTCCCAATTTTGCCACATCCCCTCCAACATTCATTACTTTCCCCTGCTATCATTTTAGCAATCTGCTAGGTGTGAGGTGGTACCTCAGAGTTGTTTTGATTTGCATTTCTCTAATTATTAGAGGTTTAGAATGTTTTCTCATGTGCTTATTGATACTTTTGATTTGTTTATCTGAAAATTGCCTATTCATGTCCCTTGCCCATTTATTAATTGGGGAATGGCTTGATTTTTTATACAATTGATTTAGCTCCTTGTATATTTGAGTAATTAGACCTCTGTAAGAGTTTTTTGTTATAAAGTTTTTTTCCCAGTTTGTTGCTTCCCTTCTGATTTTGGTTGCATTGTTTTCCCTTGTACAAAAACTTCTTAATTTAATATAATCAACCTTATTTATTTTACATTTTGTTATTTTCTCTAACTCTTGTTTAGTTTTAAAATCTTTCCTTTCCAAGAGATCTGACAAGTATACTATTGTGTGTTCACCTGATTTACTTACAGTTTCCTTCTTTATATTCAAGTTTTTCACCCATTCTGAATTTATCTTGGTGTATGGTGTGAGATTTTGATCTAAACCTAATCTCTCCCATATTGTTTTCCAATTTCCCAGCAGTTTTGTCAAATAGTGGATTTTTGTCCCAAAAGTTGGACTCTTTGGGTTTATCATACACTATCTTGCTGACATCACTTACCCCAAGTCTATTCCACTGATCCTCCCTTCTATCTCTTAGCCAGTACCATATTGTTTTGATGACAGCTGCTTTATAGTGTAGTTTAATATCTGGTACTGCTAAGCCACCTTCCTTCACGTTTTTTTTCATCATTTCCCTTGATATTCTTGATCTTTTGTTGTTCCAAATAAAGTTTGTTATTGTTTTTTTCTAATGTAGTAAAAATATTTTTGGTAGTTTGATAGGTATGGCACTAAATACGTAAATTAATTTGGGTAGAATGGTCATTTTTATTATGTTAGCTCGTCCTACCTATGAGCACTCAATGTTTTTCCAATTGTTTAGATCTAGTTTTATTTTTTTGGAAAGTGTTTTGTAGTTATGTTTGCATAATTCCTGTATTTGTTTTGGTAGATAGATTCCTAAGTATTTTATATTGTCTAGGGTGATTTTAAATGGTGTTTCTCTTTCTACCTCTTGCTGCTCTAATGTGTTGGAAATATATAGAAATGCTGATGATTCATGTGCATTTATTTTGTATCCTGCAACTTTGATAAAGTTGTTGATTACTTGTCCTAGCTTTTTAGTTGATTCTCTAGGATTTTTTAAGTAGACCATCATATTGTCTGCAAAGAATGTTAGCTTAGTCTCCTTCTTTTCTATTTTAATACCTTCAATTTCTTTTTCTTCTCTAATTGCTATTGCTAGTGTCTCTAGTACAATGTTAAATAAAAGAGGTGATAATGGGCATCCTTGTTTCACACCTGATCTTATTGGAAAGCCTTCTAATTTATCCCCATTGCTTATGATGGTTGTTGATGGTTTCAGATATATACTGTTTATTATTTTTAGGAAAGAACCTTCTATTCCTATACTTTCTAGTGTTTTCAGTAGGAATTGGTGTTGTATTTTGTCAAAGGCTTTTTCTGCATATATTGAGATTATCATGTGGTTTTTATTGGTTTGCTTGTGGATATGGTCAATTATGTGGGTGGTTTTCCTAATGTTGAACCATCCTTGCATTCCTGGTATAAATCCCACCTGATCATGATGAATAACCCTCTTTATCACTCGCTGGAGTCTTTTTGCTAGTATTCTATTTATGATTTTTGCATCTATGTTCATTAAGGAGATTGGTCTGTAATTTTCTTTCTCTGTTTTTGATCTGCCTGGCTTTGGAATCAGTATCATATTTGTGTCATAAAAGGGTATAGACTGAGCTTGAAAAGCCAGTGTGTGAACTGAGCTCCCTCTCTGCTAGTTTTTGGGCTTGTGCAAGGAGTTCTCTTGGAGCTATCAGTATTTATTATTAATATTATTATTATTATTATTATTATTATTATTTTTTTTTTTTTTATTTTTATTATTCCTGTTGGCTCCCAGAGGAGCATAGGGCTGCAACCATCTCACGCCAGCGGACTCTGTTCTGGGCAACTTCCCCCAGCTGGGCCCATGTCATTCTGACTGTTTTGTTTCATTTTCGGCAGATCTTCACCAGGTCTGTTTTGGTTTTCCGACTTTCCTCCTCCCTGAAGGGTTCCAGCACAATGCTTCTCTGGCTACGTTGTCTTCCGGTTTTCGTAGCGTATGTCCTATCCATCTCCACTTACGTTTCTTTATGTCTTGACTAATGGGATACTGGATTGGTCTTTCCCAGAGTCTGGCATTGGAGATCTTTTCAGGCCATCTGATGTTCAAGATGTAGCGTAGACATCTATTAACAAAGACCTGGAATTTATTGGTGTTAGCGCTCGTCACTCTCCAGCTTTCTGATCCAAATAGGAGGACAGCCTTTACGTTGGTATTGAAGATTCGTAGCTTAGTGAGGAGGGACAGTGCTTTGGAGATCCAGACAGACCGCAGGGTGTTAAATGCCTGTCTGGCTTTGTTGATTCGGTTTCTGATGTCCTCATCTGCTCCGCTGTCCTTAATGACTCTGCTACCCAAATAGGTGAAGTGGTCCATCTCCTTGATGTTTTCTCCCTGTAGTTGGATTGGCAGGTCCTGTGTGCTGTTGACTTTGATCACCTCGGTCTTCTTCTTGTTGATCTTCAGACCAGTCTTCTCTGCTTCTTCAGAGAGACGTGCAAGTTTGGCTTGCGCATCCTGCTGCTTGTGAGAAAGGAGACAGATGTCATCCGCGAAGTCAAGGTCCTCAAGCTGTTTGGGATGAGTCCATTGAATGCCCATATTGTTGTCCTTGGTAATTCTTCTCATGGTCCAATCTATGACCATCAAGAAGATAAGGGGCGAAAGCATGCAGCCTTGCTTCACTCCGGTCTTCACTGTGAAGGGAGCCGTCAGTTTCCCATTATGGATGACCTGGCAGGTAAAGTCTTTGTATAATCGCTGCATGATGTTGATGAGCTTCGGGGGAATCCCGTAATGCTGCATCAGTCTCCAGATGATGTTCCTGTCTATGTTGTCAAATGCCTTCTCAAAATCCACGAAAGTCATGTAGAGGGGAGACTGCCATTCGATGGACTGTTCGATGATGATTCTTAGGGTGATGATATGGTCTGTGCACGATCTGTGCTGACGAAACCCTGCTTGTTCTATTCTCAGCTTCTTGTCCAAGGCCTCCTTCAGTCTTTCTAAGATTACTCTGGTCAAGATTTTGCTGGGAGCGGATAGAAGCATGATTCCTCACCAGTTGCTGCATTGGGATAGGTCACCTTTCTTGGGTAGCTTCACTAGGTAGCCTAGTTTCCAGTCTGTTGGGACTTGTTCCTGTTCCCAGATCTTCTGCAGGAGGGGCTGTAGCATCTCCGCTGACATTTCTGTGCCTCAGGGGGTTGCCACCTGGACCTGCAGCCTTACCATTTTTCATGGTCTTGATGGCTTTGATGATCTCAGCTTTGGTAGGTGGGCCAGTGTTCACCTGAAGGCTGGTGGTATGTCTGGAACAGTTGGTGGAGGCGGTCGGTTCAGGATTTCTTCAAAATGCTCTGCCCAGCGGGCTCTCTGCCCTGCATCGCTTGTTATTGTCTTGCCAGTCTTGTCCTTCACTGGCTTGCTAGGGTTGTAATTCTTTCCCGATAGAGTTCTTGTTATTTCGTATAGCCTCTTCATGTTCCCCTGCCCAGCTGTTGTTTCTGCTTCTTCAGTCATATCGTGAATGAACCGTCTCTTGTCATATCTTGTGCTCTTCTTGACTTGATGGTTAATTTCCCAGTACTGTGTTCGAAGTTCTTCTTTCTCCTGTTGATCTTGGTACTAGCTGATCTTCTATTTCAAATCTCTTCTCTGTTGTATCTTGGCCCATGTCTCTTGTGTTAACCATTCCTTGCACTTTCTCTCTCTCTTTCTCAGGACTTCTGCACAGGTGGTCTTCCAGGTCTGCTGGAGTTTGGTCCAGTGGTTTTCAACTGTCTCTCCTGTGAGTCCTGTCAAGGCTGCGAACCTGTTCTTGATTTCTCAATCGAATGCTTCTTTTTCCTCTCTGGTCTTTAGATCTTGCACATTGTACTTATGGTGTAATCTGCCTGAAAGGTTGTTGAATGATTTCAACTTGGTTCTAAAAGTTGCCACCAGGAGTTGGTGGTCCGAGGCCACATCTGCACCACATCTTGCTCTAACATCTAGAAGGCTTCTTTTCCACTTGCGGGAAACTGTGATGTGATCTATCTGATTTTCCGTCCTTCCATCAGGCGAAGTCCAGGTTGACTTATGAATTTTCTTGTGTGGGAATATAGTACCCCCAATAACAAGATCGTTGAAGGCGCAGAAATCCGTAAAGAGCTCTCCATTTTCGTTACAGGTGCCTACTCCATGCCTTCCCATGATGAATTCCTTTCCTGTGTTGTCTTCTCCTACCTTTGCATTTAAGTCTCCCATAATGATCTTCAGGTCTCTTCTTGGTGTGCCATCAAGTAGTGCCTGTAGGGAGCTGTAAAACTCTTCTTTTTCCCCTTCCTCTGCCGCATTGGTGGGTGCATAGCATTGGATGATGGTGATCTTCTTTCCCTTTGAGTTAAACCTTGCTGACAAAAGCCTTGACGAGATAGGTTCCCAACCTATCAGCGCCTTTTTTGTTTCAGGTGTCATGAGCAGTGCTACTCCCTGGGTGTGGGAATGGTCCAGGTCTTCATGGCCAGAGTAAATGATGGTTTCGCCTGATATCAGACTGGTCTGGCCGTTTCCATTCCATCTGGTCTCGCATAAACCGAGGACCCTGATGTCGTATCTTTTCATCTCATTTACAACCTGAGTGATTTTTCCGCTTTTGTATAAGGTTCTTACGTTCCATGTCGCTATTCTGCTTTTTGCCTTGGTTGTCAGAAGATTTATCATCGAGCTGGCTTCCCAGAGGCTTTCACCAGCACGCGTCATGGACTCTGTTGGAGAGCAATCCTCCAGACTAGGCGATCATCGGTTTTGTTGGTTTGGTGAGGTTGCGGTTTCTATAGCAAATGTGATTTTTTACGGGGTGGGGTTGCTAGCCCCACGCCCAACCCTCCTCCTTTTTCAGCCAGGCTTGGGACAGTCCTTGGAGGAGGCTATCAGTATATGTATCTATTTAAGCCATCTGTAGCAAGTGGCATATTGAGGACCACACCAGCTTGGGAACCTGGGACCTTAGTCTCTTGGGCTCCAGTCCCTTCCTGAACTCAAACCTGCTCTTTGGATGGCCTTAATTTGTCTGCCCAGACAATATAGGTAGCTGGGGTCCTTGACCCTGCTTGTGAAATGGATTAGGGTCCATGTACAATCTATGACCTGAAGGAGAAGACGTAAATTGGCTATTGAATTTTTAGTTTAGATAGGCTGAAAACTTTATTTCTCTCTTTTTCTTTACTAATAAATACTAATACATTTAGTATAAAATCTTCAAGATTAATTTTTATTCATAACACCTCATTTCTGCCTACTGTTTTTCAGTTTTCCCATAGATTTTTAAAATAGCGAATTCTCATCTAAAAAGCTGGAGTCTTTGGGTTTATCAAAAACTAAGCTGATGAGGTCATTTACTTCCTGTATATTTTGTATCTAATCTATTTCATTGATTCACCATTCTGTTTCTTAGCCAGTACAAGACTCTTGATGACTACTGCTCTCAAGTTCTATCTGAGATCTTGTAGAGCTAAGCCACCTTCCTTCATATTTTTTTTCATTATTTCACTTTAAATTCTTGACCTTTTGTTCTTTCAGATGCATTTTATTATTTTTTCTAGTTCTATAAAATGGTTTTTGGTAGTTTGATTGGTAAGGTACTCAATAAATTAATTAATTTAGATAGAATTGTAATTTTTATTGTATTAGTTTTGTGTACCCATGAGGAAATCCTATTTTTCCATTTCTTTATATTACATTATTTATGTATAAAGTGTTTGTAATTGGGTTCATATTATTCCTGTTTGTCTTGAGAAATAGATTCCCAGGTATTTCATATTGTCTAAGGTTATTTTAAATGGTATTTCTCTTACTAGAGCTTGCTGCTGAACTTTGTTGTAATATATAGAAGAGCTGATGATTTATGTGGGCTCATTTTGTATCCCACAACTTTGCTAGTTATTAATTATTTAAACTAGTTTTTTTACTTGATTCTCTAAGTGTACCATCATATCATCTGCAAAGAGTAATGGTTTAGTTTCCTCATTTCCTACTTTAATACCATCAATTCCTTTTTCTAATTGCTTTAGCTGGCATTTCTGGTTCAATATTAAATAATAGTCGTAATAATGGCCATCCTTACTCCACTCATGATCTTATTGGAAAGGCTTCTACCTTAACCCCATTTTAGATGATAACCTGCTGATAGTTTTAGGTAGACACTACTTATCATTTTAAGAAATGACTGATTTGTTCCTATGCTTTCTAATATTTTCAGTAGGAATGGGTCTTGTATTTTGCCAAAGGCTTTTTCTGCAACTATTGAGATAACCATGGGATTTGTTAGTTTGGTTACTGATAGGGTCAATTATGCTGATAGCTTTCCTAATATTAAATCAGCCCTGAATTCCTGGTGTAAATACCATCTTGTCACAGTGAATGATCCTTGTGATATATTGCTTTGGTATTTTATTTAAAATATTTGCATCAACCCCATGGCAGAAAAGTACCACATGCTGAACTAGTGGCCTTTTAAGAAACTACAAAGTTTGCCAAAGGCCAGATAAATACTAAAGGAAATTTCATCTAAGACATATCTTGGCTCAGAGATGGGGGACAGGAGGGACAGGCAGAGAGCTTAAGGTGAAACGGAGAGAAACAGAAATAAAGAAAGAGAGACAGAGAGACAGACAAAGAGCATTGCACCCAAGGCCTTCTCCTAAGACTGAGAGGATTTTGTTGGGAAACTTTGTCTACCAGACCAAGAGAACCACAGCCCTTGTCTGATCTCCACATTGAAGGCAATCCCTTCTTACTCCTACTCCTACTCCTACCTTGGAAAAATGGAACCTCGGGAGAATGCAGTCCTTTACAAAAGCCTTAGAAACAGACAGGACAAGGTTAACATGAATGTTCAACCTCAGTGAGCTGTGGCTATGAGTTGATCTACATCCATGCAGCAGGATTATGGATATTGCCATGAAAGTGGTAGGTAGAAGTGTTTTGTTCTTAAGTCATCTTCATCATTGGCCTCATCACCTGCTACTACATTCACAACTGCAAAAAGTTGTGAAACTTCTGGACATCTTTTCAAAGAGCTCTTCACCTATCCTTAGAACTCTTACTACCTGGCCAAGACTGTTAGGCAAGTCTGGCCCTTGGGGATACACACATCTATGGAGTTAGACATACACACATGCACTCAAACATATACACGCACAAGGCAGATATAGATGCATAGTGAGTGTTTCTACAGAGGAAGAGAGGACACACTGAAACTGATACACCCTGAGACAGATACTGGACAGAACAGAGAGAGACACCAATACAAAAACACTGAGACAAAAAGTCAGGTTGAGAGGGACTAGAAAGAAGAGACATATGCATAGATACATACTGATATGGACACAGAGATTCTAAGAGACAAAAAGAGACACTTAGAGAAGTATACTTCAAACAAAGATACATACAATTGGAGTCAGAGATTGGCAGGACTATACAGAGACAGAGACACAGGCTCTAATTTATTGAGATACTGAAATACAGAGCTTACATAGATTGAGACATGGAGACAGATACACACTAACACAGACAGACATATACACAAATATCTCTCTTCTCTTCTGCCCCAGGATAGAATTCCACACTAAGCCATCTACATCTAAGTCATCCACTGCCACATTGCAGCTCCAGGGAGTTACCACATTAGGTTATTAAAAACAAAGACTGAATCTTCCACTCATTCCTTCCTTGGTCATCCCTGTATGTCTTCTTACCAACCAGATGATCTGTACTTTGGACTTTGGCTCCCCTCTGATATCCAAAGGGTCAAAAAAGATGGGAGAAACCAGGGCACAGTTTTATCCTTCAGAAACCTCTCTCCAGGTCTGGCTTGAGTTCAGAGTTGGAGACAGGTGCTATATGTCTTTGTGTGCAAGGTCACACAGCAAGTTAGTTTCATACCTGGGACTATTGTAAGAGTTATTCCCTCTGGTTATTCCTTTACCCATACCCTGAATTTGCCCTCTGTGGGAAGCCAATAAGAGAATAGATAAAAATCTGAGACTTCTCTTTTGACCCCTTTTGTGATCCTTGTGATTTCTTGTTGAAAATATTGTGGCCCTATTGAAAAGCTTTAAGTTCCTAGCAAACCTGAATTTAAGAGGTTAATACTCTTCCCCTTTGGCCAGGAATGTAGCTGCCTGGTACAGCTAAGGTCAAAACCTTAGCAGGGGCAATTCAACCCTGAGAAAAGTATTCACAGACTTGGCTTGATGATAACAAATATAGCTGAAAGTCCAGCCTGGTTCTTATCTTCACCTTGAACCTTCTAAGCCTGTTGTATTGTCTATATTAAAAATATAGCTCTGGGGGACAGCTGGGTAGCTCAGTGGATTGAGACTCAGGCCTAGAGATGGAAGATCCTAGGTTCAAATCTGGCCTCAGACACTTCCCAGGTTTGTGACCCTGAGCAGGTCACTTGATCCCCATTGCCCACCCTTACCACTCTTCCACCAAGGAGCCAATACATAGAAGTTAAGGGTTTAAAAAAAATACAGCTCTGTGTAGTTGTGGGAAACTATCCTTGTGCCTTTAGGTGAAAAGGAGTTTGAATTTCTTATATAATAAACTTGTGACTCAATGGCACTTCAGAGAAGCAGCTATGAGTTAACAGTCAAGATCGTCTCCCATGTCCTGTTATTTCCTTATCAACTAAGCTGTCTTTATCAGATTACCTGGAGGTGATAGATAGCTCTCATGAGCCCTCAATTGTTGCACAAAGTCCCAGGGAATTCTATCCTCTGCCCTGCCTTGAAGGAAGAAAACCCCTGTAAATCTGAATTGAGGGGCCCAGTATTTTTTATATCTCTTCACAGGTTCTACAAAGGCTCCCTCAGACCTAAGAGGAAGCAGCCGGCATTCTAAGGAGCCTTCCCACCTGATCCAAGACCTAATTGAATAGGCAGGGGTTAAGCAATAGACAAGTGGGGTGTTCTGGAAGTTGAGTCCAAGTCTCTACATCTCCTCAAATCTCTTCTCACCCAGGTTGTTTTCCTTTCCAGAGGGGCAAAATAATAGAATGGGAAAGAAGAAATAAAACCTACATGTCGAGGATTCTAATAATCAGAAACTAACTTGCTGTGTGACCTTGCACACAAAAACATTTTTAATTGCATCTATAGTCATTAATGACATTGGCCTATAATTTTCTTTCTCTGTTTTTGCTCACCCTAGCATAGGCAACAGTACCAATTTTGTTTCATAAAAAATTATTTGGTAAGATTCCCTCCTCTGCCTCTTTTCCAAAATGGTATATATAAAATTGGAATTAATTGTTCTTTAAACATTTGATAGAATTCACCTGTCAATTCATCTGGCTCTCAGGATTTTTTAGGACATCTATTTATGGCTTGATCAATTTATTTTCTGGAGATGGGATTATTTAAGTATTCTCTTTCGCTTTTGCTAACCTAGGCAATTTGTATTTTTGTAAATATTCATCTGTTAAACTTAGATTGCCAGATCCATTGACATGAAATTGGGAAAAATAACTTGTATTGTTTAATTTCCTCTTCACTGGTCGTGAATTCCTTCTTTTAGTTTGTGATAACGGTTATTTTTCTTCTTTCTTTTTTAATTAAATTAACCAATACTCTATTTTAAATGTTTTCATAAGACCAATTCCTAGTTTTATTTAATAGTTCAAATGGTTCTCTTAACTTTTGATTTTAATAATTTCTCCTTTGATTTTTAAGAATTCCAATATAGACTTTAATCGGAGATTTTAATTTTTTTCTGAATTTTTCTTTTTCTACTTTTTTTAGTTGCATGCCCAATTCATTGGTTTGCTTTTTTATGTAAGCCTTTAGAGATATACATCTTCCCCTAAATATTGGTTTGGCTAAATCAATAAATTTTGATTTGTTCTTTCCTCATTGTCATTCTCCTTAATAGAAGTGTTGATTTTTCTTATAATTTGTTCTTTGATTCCCTACATTTTTACAATAAGAATATTTAGTTTCCAATTATTTTTATTAGTCTTTCTGTTGACCCTTATTGATTATAATTTTTATTGAGTCATGATCTTAAAAACATGCATTTATTATTTCTGCTTTTCTGCATTTTGTTGGAAAGTTTTTATGACATAATACATAGTCAAATTTTTGTTTGTTTGTTTGTGCTCCTGAAAAGAAGTTATTCCTATATTTCTATTCAGTTTTCTCTGGAGATCTATTAATTCTAACTTTTCTAAAATTTCATTAACTTTATTCACTTCTTTCTTATTTATTCTTTGGTTAAATTCATCTAGATCTGAAAGGGTGAAGTGAATGTTCTCCACTAGTACAGTTTTACTATTTCCTGTTGAAACTCATTTAATTTCTCCTTTAAAAATTTGAAGGCAATACCTTTTGGTATATATTTTTACTATTGATATTACTTAATTTTCTATGGTACCTATAAGCAAGATGTAATTTCCTTCCTTATATCTTTTAATAAGATCTATTTTACTTTAGCTTTGTCTGAGATTATGATTGCTGCTCCTGCCTTTTTTTTAATTCAGCTAATGTGCAATAAACTCTGCTTTAGCCCCTTTTTGTATATCTTTTTGCCTTAAATGTGTTTCTTGTAAACAAAATATCATTGGATTCTGGTTTTTAATATACTCTGTAATCTACTTCTTTTCATGGGAGTGTTCATGCCATTCCCTTTCACAGTTATAATTACCAAATGTGTATTCCCCTCCATCTTATTTTCCCCTTTTGATCCTGGTCCTTCTCTTTTCACTCTGTCCCTCCTTGAAAGTATTTTGCTTTTAATCACCACCCCCATTTCCCCTCATCTTCTATTACCCCTTTCCCTTGCCTTATTTCCCTCCAGCTTCTTTAAATGGTAAGATAGGATTCTATACTCAAAAAAAATTATGGTTGTTATTTCTTCTTTGGGTCAATACAATGAGAGTAAGATTTAAGCATTACCTGTCACCACCCTTATTCTTCCTTCCACTGTAATAAGTTTTTTTTTTCCTTATTAGGTAAAATAATTTATCCCATTCCTTCTTTCCTTCACTTCCATTTTCTCTCAGTGCAACTCTCTTTTACATACCTTGATTTCTTTCTTCATTTTTTCTTATCATATTAATCTATTGGTTACTTCTATACTTAATAAGAAATAAAATTAGGACTATGGTCCTTATTTTTAAAAATATTTATTGTTTACTTGGTTATATAAAGTGATAGAAATAGAAAGAAGAAAGCCTATTCTAGTTGGACACATGGGTGGTTTCAGCCTGGCTAACAAAGCAGCTTCCCTGGCACCATCACCTGAGATAGAGAGCAAAAACTTCCTGGATCATTGCTTTTTTTCTTCTTTTACATTCAGATTAAGTTCAGAATGATGTCTGGGATCAAGCATGTAGATCACAGTCCCATGTGTTATAGAGAAAATATAAATTAAAGATTTTGGTTAGCAGAGAGCAGACCTGGCAAGCTGGCAAGAGTTTGGAATTCCAAACTTTAAATCCTGCCTCAGAGGGGACTCTGGAGTTGGCAGTTGTTGGCAGTTGTTGGCTTTGTAAGTAGCTGTTTAGGTGAGCCTGTGTGGTATTTGGGATCTCGGTCCTTTGGATTTGTTCCTTGGACCTGAATACAAGATCTTCAATCACTTCAAGAACAGTGAAGTTGCAGGTTGAGACAGGATTTTATCTGTGCTCATGGACACACAGATTATCGCATATCTCTGATTTCTAATTTGGATTACATCTTATTGTGTAACCAGAGTTTCCTGAGACCAAGGACATCTAGAGGTCAGTCAAGGACAGCTTCATGAGATACCCTTACCCTTGAGAAGCCAGCCCTTGCCATAGGCAATCTGCTGGTAGATTTAGTGTTCAGAGTAGTCATCACCATCCCTTCATTCTATGACAGTTACCTTTAGACTTAAGTGGCAGCTTTTCCCTACTTCCCCTCACTCCCTATCCTAGTTTGTTATAAAACCCTTTCATACAGACCTTCCTTGTTCTTCTTTCTCAACCAATCCTGGCATCTGACAGCAAGAACCCACTGAAATAACCCCAGCAGTTTCTCCTGGTGGTTTCCCTCTCTCCTCCATTCCTATTCCTCTCCTTACCAAACCACCCTGGGGTTGTTTGTCACTGTTTTTTTTTTATTCTGTTAGTTAACCCACAGGGATATTTATTCCTTTACCATAACACATGACCCATGCTCAGTGAAGTGACAAAGCTTTAGAAGTGCAGGGATGCATGTGGGATCCTATGCATGATCCTGGGAGATGGTTCCCATCCCTCTCTGATTCTTTGGGAGACCAGCATGTCATTCTGGTTTTCTAGGAGATTAACATGTCAGGCCTCCCCAAGGAATCATTCCATATATGTAGTCATTACCTATAAAAATTATTTTACAAGAGATGTATAAAAAACTACACTTTACAAAGGGGGAGTTACAATAATTTTGGAATAAGAGGGAAAGAAAAGAAAAAGAAAAAAGAAAAAAGAAAACAAAAATGATTGATACTCATTGACCAAAAAAAAAAAAATTAGGGGGCACTCTCCTTTGGCATAAGCATTTCCATTCAGAATAAATGATAGATTCAACCCTCTTCAGTTCAGTTCATTATATCCCAAAGTTCATTCTGAATCTTTTGCTGTAGTGTGTGGTTTCTGTAGGAATTCTTATGGTATCTTCCCAAAAAAAACCCACTTTCCTGATTTGTGGTATTGGTGATTTTCTTTTCCTAAAATTCTTTTAAAAGGTCTTAAACCTTGGATTTTATTCTAGTTAGCCACATGGGTGGTCTCATTCTGGCCACCACAGCAGCTCCTCTGGCACCATCACCTGAGTTAGAGAGCAAAAACGTCCTAGATCATAGCTTTTATTCCTTCTTTTTCTTCCAGATCAAGTTGAAAATTATATCTGGGATCAAGTGCATAGACCACAGTCCCATGACCCATGCATGGTGATGTGATGTAGGTCTAGGAGTATAGGGATATAGGTAGGATCTCATGCATGATCCTGGGAGAGGGTTCCCTTCACATAACTCTCTAGGTATAAATTCTTCTAACTCCTCTAATATCATTAAAAATTTTAAAATTACAAATATCATATTTCCATGTAGGAATATATACAGTTTGACCCTACTAAATCTCTTATATTTTGTCTTTCTTATTTACCTTTTTATGTTTCTCTTGAATCATATTTGAACATCAAATTCCCTTTTTAGGTCTGGTGTTTTCATGAAGAATGCTTGGAAATATTCTTTGTTATTAAATATCCATCCATCCTTCACCAAAAGAATATACTTCTTTTTGCTGGGTAGGTGATTCTTGGTTATAAATCTAGTTCCTTTGCCCTCTGGAATATCATGTTCCAAGCCTTCTGATCCTTTAATGTTGAGGCTACTAAATCCTGCGTAATCCAAATTATAATTTAATTGTATTTGAATTGATTCATTTTGGCTGTTTGCAGTATTTTTTCCTTGGTTTGAGGGCTCTTGAATTTAGTTATAATATCATAGGAGTTGTCATTTAGGGATTACTTTCAAAGCCCTTGATCTATGGATTATTTCAATTTCTATTTTGTCCTCTTTTCCACAATATCAGAGCAATTTTATTAGATTATTTCTTATAATTTGATGCCCAGTTTTTGTTCTGTTGTTTTTGCCCCCATATCTGTCAGATAATCCAATAATTCTTAAATTATTGCTCCTGGATTTATTTTTCAGACCAGTTGTTTTTTTTTTTTATTTTCAATAAGATATTGCATGTTTTCTTCTCTATTTTAAAATGATTTTGATTTATTGTTTCTTGAACTTTCATGAAGTCATTAGATTCTAATTGACCAATTCTAATTTTTAAGGAATGATTTTCTTCTTTGAGCTTTTAATCTCTTTTTCCATTTGTTCATCTCTGTTTTTAAGCTGTTATTCTTTTCACATTGTTTTCCTTTCCCTTCGCCATTTTTCTCTACCTCTTGATTTATTTTGAAGTGTTTATTGACTTCTTCCAGAATATCAGACCAATTAATATTTGGTATGGCTTCCATTCCTACCACTCTAATGAATTATCTGCCTCCAAGGTCATTAATTTTGATATCTTTGACATTCTCATGGCTTGTGAAGAGTAAATCAAACATTCTTTTTCTATCAATCAGCAATTTTTAAATTAATCAACCAAAACTTAAACACTCCTAATTAACACTAAGTAAGGGAGTTCCCAAGTCACTTACTAAAAGTGGGTGATAATTCCAGAGGCCACAAGGTCTCACAGGCAAAATTTCAGTGGTATATCCCCAAAGTGGAATATTTAGGGTTCATTTTAACTGCTGGTACCCATTCTATTTCTCCTAAGTTCATTGAAAATATTCAAAAATTGAGCACACCCTCCACTAAGATACAGTTGAGAGCAATTTAGGAACTACAGGAATTTATAGACAGTAGATTGCTATGGGGAAATCACTAATCACCTTCTACTGCTAATAAAAAATTCAGTCTCTGAACTGCTTAGATTAGAGACAGAACACCTGTGAACTCATTCAAGATTAAAACTGGCTATCCTCTCTGCCCCTTCTATAGGCATTCCAGATTACAAAAAGCCATTTACTTTGCATGTACACGAATAGAGAGGAGTGTCTTCTGGTGTTTTGACCCCAAATTTGGGACCAGTTCAGCATCCAGTTGCTTATTATTTGCCCACCTGGACCCAGAAGGTTCAGGAGCACCACCATGAATTAGAGGCATAGCTGCCACAGCTTTATTAGTAATTAGTAATTAAAGCTGCTGGCTTAGTATTGGGATGCCTATTAACAATAATGTGCCCCCATGAAATTGAAGAATTGAAACATTGTTGCTAAGGCATAGAACACAGGCATTTTCTGACCAAAGACTCGCAAGGTATGAAATAACCTTGCTTGAGCAATGAGAGTATTACTTTAAAACTCTGTAAAACTCTTAACCCTGCCACCTTGCTTCCAGATTTACCAGTTTCAAGAAAACCATTACACAGTTGTGAATCTCTAGTGTCCATAGCTTCCCTTATTTTCCCCTACTCAAACCTGTGGGGAAATAATTTAGAGAAAGCTGACATTGTTAGGAGATCAGCCTTACCTAGTTTCCTGACTGAGATCAGAAGACAACAGATCTACCTCCATTTTGTAACTGATTCCTAACTGCTTGGTGGGAGGGTGGAAGCAAGGAACACTCCCAAGTGCTACCCCTCCCTGCTGACAAGCCTGCTTGAGAGCCTGTGTGTGTGTCATCTCCATAAATTAAAAATAAGCAAAACCTGATTACTCTATAGACCACTGGCATTTTCAGCTCCACACAAACATAACTGTTTAGCCAATATAACAGTAATGGCTAGTGTCTGTTTCTGATGGGCAGTTTGCAGGCATTTTTCCCTAGCTGGTATCTCTTGGATTATTGGCTGTGCAAGGAGTTGGTTCCTGTTATCCTGAAGTCATCATAGGAGCAACCTGGACCAGCTGTGAGGATCCCAATATCCAGCTCTCCCTCTAATCTTCAGTCAAGGCTGTCAGCCTGACTGAAATTGGGTTGACAGAGAAACTCCCTCTTAGAATGCCATTTTTTGTCAGTTAGCTGTCCCTAGTTATAGAAATACCTTTCCCACTCTCCTTATCCTTTTAATACATTAAACCATTGCGTTTTCCCTTCCTGTTTGTTTCCTCTTACCTCAAAGAACCCATAGAGTATTATTAGTTAACCTTTGTGTTATGCCCTGGTTTATGACAGAGACCAATAATCCTGACTACCATTCTTTTCTATGGGAATCATTGTGTGCTTTGGGCAACTACCACTCACAGATCAACCTCACATGAAAAGATAATGTATCAGGGTAGAATTAATCTGATAACCCTACATTAAAGGAATGACAATAAAGAAATAGCAGTATTCAACATGTATGCACCAGATGGTATACCATCTAAATTTCTAAAGGAGAAACTTGCAGATCTCAAGGAGGAAATAGATAGTAAAACAATACTTGTAGGAGACCTGAACCTTCCCCTATCAGATTTAGATAAATCAAACCAAAAAAAATAAATGACCACCCCAATACAATTATCACTAATATGGAAATAGGTCTTGATCAATGACACATGTAAAAACCAGTGGAAATGCACATTGATTACAGGGGGCAGGGGGTTAGGTGTCTGGAGGAGAGGGTAAGAACAAGATTCATGTAACCATGGAAAATTTTTCTAAAAATAAAAATTAAAAAAATATTGGACTTGGAATCAAGAATATCTAAATTCAAATTTTGCCTCTGACATTTACTAGATACATTACTCTGATTAAGTCTTTTAACCTCTGTTTGCCTCAGTTTCTTCAATTATAGAATGAAGATAATCATAGCACCTAATTTACAGTGTTGTTGTGAGGATCAAATAGATTAGTTTTATAAAGGGCTTAGCATGATACCTTGTAGGCACTACATAGTTATTCCCTTCCTTGCAGAGGGAGGGAAGGCAGAGAGTGATATGTGAAGGAACCATAAGGTTAAGTGAAATAGATTAACTTAAGTAGGGGAGAATTGACCCTGTTTGCAAATTGATGAGAAGGAAAAAATACTGGCTTCTATCAGGGCAAAGATTAAATATACTTGAGAGATAAGGAATGATTGAGGGGATGAGGTAATAGAAGACCTATAGGATAAGAATAATTAACAAAGAATGAACTAATTAAGACACCACGTGTCCAGTTCATATTCTGAGATAGCAGGCTAGAATGAAATAATGAATAAAGACATTCAGAAATTTAAAGAGTTGAAGGAGAGAAGTTTAGAGATTTCACATGGAATTATCTTAACTTTAGTAAAAGAAAGGATATCTTACTGAGAGTTAGTAAATATTTTGTATATATTAATATAAGGTAAATATTATATCTCTTATTGTTTTATGAGCCTCTTGTAAATCATTTTCTTTCCTTTTTCTCTTTGTATCCCCAATACCTAACAGAGTCTCTGGTATGAGTAGATTCTTAATAAATGCTGCTTGTTTCCTGACTGACAGCTTATCACCTGTTGAGAGGAAGGGAAATTGAGTGTATTCAAGGCCTGAAGAAAGAAAAAAAATTTGAAAAACATTGTTTTCTATAGTATAAAATATACATTCTTCAGTATAGCATTGCATAAACTCCACAATCTGTCTCGAAGTTCCCTTTCCAAATTTATTTCATATTATTCTCTTTCAAGAACTCTACTCTTCAGATAAACTGACCTACTTGTTCTTCCACAAACTCTGCATTCCATCTCCTGCTTCTTTGCTTTTGAACAAATTCTAACTCTCCCATATCTGAAATACCCTTTTCACCTCTAACTCTTTGAATCTCTTGCTCCCTTGAAGGTTCAGATCAGGTGCACATCCTACAGAAGGGAATGCTTTCCAAGGCTTTCTGACTTATATCTGTGATTCTTTATTTTATAATTTATTTACATATCAATTTATTTATATTTTCTCCAGGAGAATGTAAGATCTTTGATGTCATAGAGAATTTTTTATTTCTTTCTTTGTATGTCTAATATCTTGCACATAATAAATCATTAACATATGCTTTGTTGAATGTAATTATAAGCTTCTTCATACTATAGAAATCTGGTTCCTATATCCCTGAAAAGTTTTTATTACATATATAAACAGATATAGATATAGCAATGAGAGTAATAACTGACATTACTCATCATTCTAAAGGAATATGTGGAAAAATCAATAAGTGTGATCATATAGATTGAACATATACTAACATAATTGTGATCTATGAAATTAATCAGCACTACAACTGAAGCTCTCTAACTCCTAAACTTTGAGATACTATCATATTCCCAAGTCAGTAATAATCTTAATTGTATTTGTATTCTGGAAGGAATATTAAATATTATTGTTGACTAAACGTTTCTTTCTTAGTTGAATTTATAGTAGTCCCCAGTGATTTGCTAGCTATATTAGAGGTAACAAGTTTTGTTGTTGTTGTTTGTTTTTACATAGAAAGAATGCTCTTTGTTGAGGGTGAAAATGAAAAACTGCAGTAAGGAGATCACTGCTCACAACATTGTCTCTTAAACTTTCTCAAAGATATGGAAGAAAAGATCAGAATAAGGAAGGCATTGTTCGTTTCAAATAGGAAAGATTTACTAATAACTTGGATAATGAAGGGGAAATATTGGAGACTGAGAATGGGAATAGAGGTACAGATGAAGAAAGTGAGACACGGAAAGGATGTAAAGTGACAAAGGACCAAGGACAGGAAAGTAAAGTGACAAATAGTCTGGAAAAAAACCCTTTTACCTCTTACTGCTAGTTTTTCTTAATGTAGCAAAGCATGAGTTCATAATAGGAGACACCCAGTACCCTAAAGAGCTCAGTGTTGACAGTAGCATTTGTATGAGTGCTGACTTGATCCTTGTTCCTTTGGACCAGATGGCTCAACATGAAGTTAAGAGTTTCATGAACAATTGTATCAAAGACAACCAAATAAGTGTCAAAAAATGTCCAAGTTTAAGAAAAGAGGGAAAGGCACTCTGTTTAGTCTAAGTCATTTCTTGTTGAAAATCTTGAGAAAGGGTGCAATCTTCCTGTCTCAGTTCTATCACTTTCTTCATAGCTACTTCATCTTCCTTTCCTTGAAACTCATTAGCTCCCACTTAAATAGTTCTATGTCATGATTCTCATTGATTAGCACTGGGTTTGGTAGCTGATCCCTGGGCAAAAGGAATAAAGTATGGATTAGACACCAAATGTTGAAAATAAAATAAAAAGCTGTTCCTCATATGCCAGCCACACATACTAATGAAGAAGACTGCAAAGAAAAGTCTAATACCTCCACGTAGAGATAGACTATGGTGGACTGATGTTTGACAAATAAGTTCTCCATCTGCAAATTGTTAAATAAAAATAGGATGCTTTAATAGCAAGCATGAGAAAAGCAACAGAGCACCAGTGCTATAGATGCTTAGGAAAAGTATGATCCCTACATATGGAATATAGCAAATGAATATTATACAGTTATTCCAAGGTTACCAAATATGCAGCCTATGGGAGGCATCATTAAGTCATTTGAGAACAAAGTCAGAGCAAAGATTAGGGAGAATTATGAATCCTGAGGACTGCATACTGCTTTCCCTGTGTCATTTCTTTTCTGGCTAACCTGCCCCTCACACAGATCCTCAAAGTAGTGGTCACTTTTTGAGAATAAGCATCATTGAGTCTCAGCTAAAGATTAACCCCCAAAACAGTTGATACATTCCTATAGTCTCATAAGGGTATGTTGATGAGAAACAGTAGCTGAAAGTAGAACATGGGGCTAAAACTGTGACACAATTAAACTATCTTAGTCATAATAAAATATCCAATGTTCTCCCTTGATAAATTGCCTCCTTTTCATGTACTTATTTTTAGAGTTGGCTCCAAATTCTCAGGGGAGGAGATGCTCCATTTTCTATCCCATCCTCAAGACAGAACCTCCTTCTTACTGGGGCTTCCTTAGCTGTGGGCTCTAATTTGTCAGGTAGATAGGATCTTTAGGTTATTATGATAAGGGTTCTTATAAGAGAAAGAATGTGTTTAAACTTTGGTATGCTTGGTCAGGTAGAATAACATAGTAAATAAAGCACTGGGCCACCATTCTGAAACCATGCTATCTATAGCTTCTTGGTCATCTTTACCTGCTCTCTTCACTCACCACTCCAATAAATTCTTAAAAATTTATCCTATATTTTGATAGGTGAGATTTTCCCTTTATTTTGCCTAGAGCCAATAGTACATGGAACATTCCAGTCACTTCCAAACTGCTTTCTCATTTACGTTACATCTCATACATCTCTATCCAACTTTCTGTGTTGTCATTTCCTTTCATCAGTTTGCCTGGTACTATCTCCATTCTGAGCTTAGTGATTTTTCCTTTTCCAAATGTATTTATTTATTACTATAGATATCATATTCAAAAAAGCAGGTACGTTTTTGTTTTTTTGAGTATTCTCATGATCTTGCTCATTTCTCTTCACAAAGTAGATATTAATGAATATTAAATAAATTGATTAACTTATTATTTTGTTTCCAAGAAGACATAAGTTAGTGAAGGGATGAGGTTTCCTCTGAATTATCAACATCATCTTGGTTGAAGTGGTTAAAAGGAAAGCGTCCTATGGTAAAAGAGAAAAGTGCACTACTGCTTCTGGCAGCCAAGATGGAGAAAAAAGAACATCACAGGCTTGTGCAAATTCACTTCCAAACAACCATAAAAGGAAAAAAATCCCAAACCAAATTAAGAGCAATAGAATGAATAAAAGGCAGAGTGAAGCAGGGTTTCAGTAAATAAATTAGAGAGGGGAAGCAGAAAGAACCTTTATTACTAGAGTACCAAGTGAGAGTAGTGGAAACAGCAAAAAGTAACCAAGGGCAAGTGCATCCTGAGGAGCTTGAGGATCTGACCAGTGTAAACACATGCTGAGGAGATGAGGAGGGACCAAGTGCAAGCACACCTGAGGGAGCTGTCAACAGAAGGAACATCCCTAGTACTCAAAATACCTGGAAGGAGCTGGCAACTGAGGAACTGATTCAAGCTAAATCCACTCCATGTAGCACCCAGGGGAACCCAAGAATGGTAATTATTCCACCCCAGAAATATTACTGAGATTTAACATCTAGACAAGGTTACAAAAATGTGCCCCAGATGATTAAAAGATAAAGAAAAGATCTAGCCTTGGAAAGTTAATTCCACAAAAGAGAAGACAAAAATGCAAGCTCAGATGAGTCCTCAGTAATGCTATAACATAAATGTGTGAGGCATCAAAGGCAAATGTTAAAGATGATTAGGCCCCAAATGAACTCCTGGAAGAGTTTCAAAAGAGTATTAAACAAATTAAAAGAGAATTAGAAGGAGGCAGCTGGATGGCTCAGTGGATTGAGAGTAAGACCTAGAGATGGGAGGTCCTGGGTTCAAATTTGACTTCAGACACTTCCTAACTATGTGACCATGGGCACGTGTAATGCAGGATTTATGCAAGACTTCTTGCATTTGCAATATTACCCTAGGCAATCCTGTCAGTTAGGAGAATGGATCTCTGGCCCAGCAGGTGCCAGTTCCAGGAGCTAACAGTTTAGCTGGAACTAAAAAAAACCCTGCAAAACCAAACTAGGGGTTCTGATTTCTTTGACATCACCCAGACACCCAGCTATCCCTGGACTTCCCCTTGGGGATCTCAGGGTTGAGGGAGGTGGAATGTGGACAGGAATTAGCTTAGAGTAGCCTAGCAACAGGGACACCTTAATACAATTTAACAACTATATCTGTTAGCTGGTGGATCATATAACATCAAAGCAGTTTTAAATTATCTCTGGCTGAGGGCTGGTTCCCTCAACCTGACTTTACCTTCTAGGTCCATTGCCAACACTTGCCAATCGCCCCTAGCAATAGTTTCTCAAAACGCTAAACCCTCTTACTTCAATTTTCCCCTTCATGTTAAAATAAAACTCTTAGCCTGAATCTGAAAGTTCCTGTAGTTATTATACCACTACCCTAGGCTAAAGGGACTGAGGAGAGGCAAGAATATCAACTAATTGAGTTTAAAGAAAGTACTGGGCTAAGCCTCCATTGTATCAAGGAAGTATGTGAGCTCCACTTCCTGTTGAATTCTGCTTTCATCCAATAGGAAGGCAGTTCCTTCATCAGGGAGGGGTCCCTCACTCTGCACATTAAAGGAGCCTATAGCTAGCAGGGTAGATTGTCTGGGCTCCATGGTTCAAGCTACACATCACAGACAGCTCCAAATCTCTTGCTACTTTAGTTACAGGCTCCCAGGCCCCAGGTGACTCACTTGTACCACCAGCTACATATTATTAGCCACTTTGTCCAGTTATTATCCAGTGGAAAGAAAGCCAGATCAAACACAGTGGACAGCTCAAGGAGACCCCACTGCTGGACAGCTCAGCTAAACAAAAAAGCTCCTTCTTATCCCCCCCACAGTTTTTGTTTGTCTATTTGGTTTATTTTGTTTGTTTTTCCCTCCTCTCCAGCTTTTTGCCCCAGGGAAGATTAAGCAGTAAAATTAATCCAATCAATACAGGATTAATCCCAACAATTGGACAGACAAGAAGTCTTCAGAGGGCAGAGAAAGTAACTACAAACTGACATTGCTAGCTGGGGGAAGATCTTTCATCAAAGATCATTAAATACATCTGCTCAAACTAGCAGAACAAGGAAGGAAAAAATATGAGTAAGCAACAGAAAAAGAAAAGAAATGACAATTGACAACTTCTTTCAAGAAAGTGAAAAGAGAGCAAATGAAATAGAAATAGAAGAAGAGGAAGTAGTTCCAGAGAACTGGACACAGGCTTAGGAAGATCTCAAAATTCAATTAACTCAAGAATTTCAGGAATTCAAAAAGCAATCAAAAGAAGCAAGAGAGGCTGAAGACAATTTGAAAAAGGAAATAAATGAACTAAAACAAGAAAATAAAGTCTTAAAAGCCAGAATTGGCCACTTTGAAAATGAAGCAAAGAAGACAAAAGATGATCTACAAAGAAAATCAGACCAGAAGGAGAAAGATGACCAAAAAGCCAGGGATAAAATTCAGTCTTTAAAAAACAGAACTCAAAAACTAGAAGCAAATGGCTTCACAAGGCACCAAGAATATATTAAACAAAATGAAAAAAAAATGAAAAATTTGAGGAAAATATGAAACTCCTCAAGCAAATATCTGTAGAACAGAGCTAGAAGAGACAACTTAAGAATTATTGGTTTACCAGAACATCATGATAAAAGAAAAAGTTTAGATAGCATCTTACAAGAAATTATCAGAGAAAATTGCCCTGATGTTCTTGAACAAAGAGGGAAAGGTGGAAATAGAAAGAATCCACAGATCACTTCCTACATTTAATCCACAACTGAAAACTTGCTGGAATATTATAGCCAAATTAAAAAACTACCAGACCAAGGAAAAATTATTACAAGCTGCTAAAAAGAAATCATTCAGATATCAGGGAACCACAGTTAGTATAACACAGGATCTGACTGCATCTACACTAAAGTACAAGAAGTCATGGAACACAATATTCTGGAAACAAGAAAACTGGGTCTACAAACAAGAATCAACTATCAAGAAAGAATTAAATATATTATTGCAGGGAAAAGTATGGTCATTCAAAAAAAAATCAAAGACTTCCAAACATTCATCAAGAAAAAAACAGATTAAACAGAGTTTGCTGCCCAAACCCAGAATTCAAGAGAATCAACATAAGGTAATTAAGAGAATAGGTGGAGGAGAAAAAATTATTTTCTTTATGGGACACAACAAGTTCAATCAATTTGTATCCCAAGAAAAAAGAAGATATTGGCAAATATTAAAACATTGTTATTACCAACAGGGTAAGTAGAAGAAATCTAAATAGAGGGAACAGGGACAAACTGTATAGGATGAAATATATATTTCATATATATATATGTATGTATAAATACATATATATGTATGTATGTATAAATATATACAAAACAAAGGGAGGAAAGAAGTTAATAATACAAAAAATAGGGAAAAAAACAAAAAGGAATGAAATTATATTCCATAAAGAAACATGTGGGACCAACAGGGGAAAGTAACAATATGGGTAAAGAGGTTAGAGAGAGGAAATATTCAATACATAAGTGCATTGAAATCAACTTAAAGAGAGAACAATCAGATCCATTAGGGCAGAGAATTGATTCATACCCTACAGAGAAGTAGAAGGGTAACAAATGGACTGGTGGAAAGGGAAGCAATACTAGGGAGGGAGAGGGCTTGGGGGGAGTGCAGAGTAGCTTTAAAGAAAAATAAAAGGTGAATAAGAAGGGAGGAGGGAGAAAGGAAAGTACAACAAGGGAAGGGATTTTAGGAACTAATTAAAAATAAAACACAATGGTATAGAAGGAAAACGTGAAAGAAGAAAGGACAGGACTAGGAGAGAGAATCAAAATCTCTGGGAATGCACAGTTGAAATTATAACTCTGAGTGTGAATGGGATGAACTTGCCCATAAAACAGAAGCAAACAGCAGTGGATTAGAAACCAAAATCCTACCATATGTTGTCTACAAGAAACACACATGAGACAGACAGACAGACATAGAGTGAAAATGAAAGAATAGACCAAAATCTATTGGGCTTCAAATGAGAAAAATAAGGCAGTGGTTGCTATCGATCTCTTACAGAGCCAAAGTAAAAATAGATGAGGTTAAAAGAAATAGGGAAGGTAACCACATCCTAATAAAAGGCAGTATAAACAATGAAGAAATATCAGTACTCAATATTTATGCACCAAACAGTATAACTTCCAAATTTCTAAAGGAGAAGCTAGTGGAGCGCAAGGATGAAATAGATAGCAAACCATACTAGTGGGGGAACCCAAACTTCCCCTATAAGATCTAGATAAATCAAACCAAAAAATAAATAAGAAAGAGATAAGAGAGGTGAATGAAACCCTAGAAAAAATAGAATTAATAGATATATGGAGAAAAATAAAGAGGGACAAAAAAGAATACACCTTTTTAGCAGCACATGGAACATTCACAAAGATAGATCATGTACTAGGCCACAGAAACAGGGCAAATAAATGGAAAAAAGCAGAAATAATGAATGTAATCTTTTCAAACCATAATGCAATAAAAAGTTATTAGTAAGAATGCATGGGAGAGGCAAACCAAAAACTAATTGGAAATTAAATAATATGATTCTCCAAAATAATTTAGTGAAAGATCAAATCACAGTAACAATTAATAATTTCATTGAAGACAATGAAAATGATGAGACATTTTACTCAAACCTATGGGATCCAGCCAAAGCAGTTCTAAGGGGAAAATTTATATCACTGAGTGCATATATTAACAAATAAGGGAGTGCAGAGGATAATGAATTAGGCATGCAACTTAAAAAAAACTAGAAAATGAAAAAATTAAAAATCCTCAGATGAAAACTAAATTAGAAATACTAAAAATAAAAGGAGAAATTAACAAAATCAAAAGTAAAAGAACTATTGAATTAATAAATAAGACTAGAAGCTGGTATTTTGAAAAAAAACATAAAATAGACAAAGTAGTGGGAAATGTAATTTAAAAAAGGAAAGAAGAAAACCAAATTAACTGTATCAAAGACAAAAAGGGAGACCTAACTTCTAATGAAGAGGAAATTAAGGCAATCATTAAAAGCTATTTTGCCTAATTATATAGCAATAAATGTAGCAATCTAGGTGATATGGATGAATATTTGCGAAAATATAAATTGCCTAGATTAACAGCAGAAGAAATAGGATAATTAAATAATACCATATCAGAAAAAGAAATTGAACAAGCCATCAAAAAACTCCCTAAGAAAAAATCACCAGGGCCTGATGGATTCACAAGTGATTTCTATCAAACATTCAAAGAACAATTAATCCCAATACAATACAAATTATTTGATATAATTAGCAAAGAATGAGTACTACCAAATTCCTTTTATGACACAAATATGGTACTGATTCCAAACCCAGGCAGATCAAAAACAGAGAAAGAAAATTATATACCAATCTCCTTAATGAACATAGATGCAAAATTCTTAAATAGAATACTAGCAAAAAGATGCCAGCAAGTGATCCAGAGATTTATCTATCATGATCAGGTAGGATTTATACCAGGAATGCAAGAATGGTTCAACATTAGGAAAACCATCCAAATAATTGACCACATAAACAAGCAAACCAACAAAAACCACAAGATTATCTCAATAGATGCTGAAAAAGCCTTTGACAAATATGGTACCCATTCATATTGAAAACACTGGAAAGTACAGGAAAAGAAGGATCTTTCCTAAAAATAATGAACAGTATATATGTAAAACCATCAACAAGCATAATATGCAATGGGAATAAATTAGAAGCCTTTCCAATAAGATCAGGTGTGAAACAAGGATGCCCATTATCACCTCTATTATTTAACATTGTACTAGAAACACTAGCAGTAGCCATTACAGAAGAAAAAGAAACTGAAATATTAAAATAGGCAATGAGAAGACTAAGCTATCACTCTTTGCAGATGATATGATAGTCTACTTAAAAAATCCTAGAGAATCAATTAAAAAGCTTGTAGAATTAATCAACAACTTTAGCAAAGTTGCAGGATACAAAATAAATGCACATAAATCATCAGCATTTCTATATATTTCCAACACATCACAGCAGCAAGAGTTAGAAAGAGAAACGCCATTTAAAATCACCCTAGACAATATAAAATATTTAGGAATCTATCTACCAAAACAAACTCAGGAATTATACAAACATAACTACAAAACACTTTCCAAACAATTAAAACTAGATATAAGCAACTGGAAAAAAATTGAGTGCTCATGGGTAGGATAAGCTAATATAATAAAAATGACCATTCTACCCAAATTAATTTACCTATTTAGTGCCATACCTATTAAGTACCAAAAAACTTTTTCACTGAATTAGAAAAAGCTATAACAAAATTTATTTGGAAGAACAAAAGATCAAGACTATAAAGGGAAATAATGAAAAATACAACCTGATGGAAGGTGGCCTAGCAGTACCAGATATTAAGCTATATTATAAAGCAGCAGTCATCAAAACAATATGGTACTGGCTAAGAGAAAGAAGGGAGGATCAGTGGAATAGAATTGTGGTAAGTTACATCAGCAAAACAGTTTCTGATCAACCCAAAGAGCCCAACTATTGGGACATGAATCCACTATTTGACAAAAAACTGTTGGGAAATTTGGAAAACAATATGGGAGAGATTAGGTTTAGATCAATATCTCACACCCTACACCAAGATATATTCAGAATGGGTGAATAACTTGAATATAAAGAGGGAAACTATAAATAAATCAAGTCAACACAGAATAGTATACTTGTCAGATCTCTGGGAAAGGAAAGATTTTAAAACCAAGCAAGAGTTAGAAAAAATTACAAAATGTAAAATAAATAATTTTGATTATATTAAATTAAAAAGGTTTTGTACAAACAAAAACAATGCAACCAAAATCAGAAGGGAAACAACAAACTGGGAAATAATCTTTAGAACAAAATATTCTGACAGAGGTCTAATTACTCAAATACAAGGAGCTAAATCAATTCTATAAGAAATCAAGCCATTTCCCAATTGATAAGTGGACAAGGGATATGAATAGGAAATTTTCAGAAAATGAAATCAAAAGTATCAATAAGCACATGAGAAAGTGTTCTAAATCTCTAATAATTAGAGAGAATGCAAATCAAAACAACTCTGAGGTATTACCTCACACCTAGCAGATTGACTAAAATGATAGCAGGGGAGAGTTATGAATGTTGGAGGTGATGTGGCAAAATTGGGAAAATAATGCATTGCTGGTGGAATTGTGAACTCATCCAACCATTCTGGATGGCAATTTAGAACTATGCCCAAAGAGCTCTAAAAGACAGCCTGCCCTTTGTTCCAGCCATAGCATTGCTTGGTTTGTACTCCAAAGAGATAATAAATAAACAGACTTATGCAAAAATATTTATAGCTGCTCCCTTTGTGGTGGCAAAAACCTGGAAAGCCAGGGTATGTCCTTCAATTGGGGAATGGCTAAATAAATAGAGATATATGTTGGTGATGGAATACTACTGTGCTCAAAGGAATCATAAACTGCAGGAATTCCATGTGAACTGGAAAGACCTCCAGGAACTCATCTAGAGTGAAAGGAGCAGAGCCAGAAGAACATTGTACACAGAGACTGATACACTATGGTAAAATTCAATGTAATGGACTTCAATACTAGCAGCAATGCAATGACCCAGGACAATTCTGAGGGATTTATGGAAAAGAACAATATCCACATTCAGAGGAAGAACTACAGGAGAGGAAACACAGATGAAAAACAACTGCTTGTACACCTGAGTTGATGAGACATGATTGGGGATGTAGACTTGAAACAACCACACCAATGCAACTATCAATAATATGTAAGTAAGTCTTGATTGATGACACAAGTTAAAACCAGTGAAAATAAGAGTTAGCTTTGGGGTGGGGGGAAGTTTGAGGGAGTGAAGGGGAAAGGAAAAAACATGAATCATGTAACCATGGAAAATTTTTCTAAAAATAAAAAATAAATAAAGGAGAATTAGAAGAAGAATAAGAAAATATGATAATAGAAAAAGTTAACAGCTTAATGGAAAAATATACTGGAAAAAAGCAGATCCCTTAAAAGGAAATACCAACCTCTTTAAAAAGGAAGTACAAAGCCCCAAAGAAGAAAATGGGTCCCTATAAATTATAATTTGGCAAATGGAAGGTAATGACTCCATAAGACAGCAGGAAACAATAAAACAAATTCAGAAGGATAAAAAAAGAAAAATAATTTGAAATACTTAATTGCAAGAAAATAACTGATCTGCTAAATAAGACCAGGAGATATATCCAAGGAATGACTAGAACATCTGACAGCCATGACCAGAAAAGGAACCTGGACAGCATATTGAAAGAAATTATGAGGAAGATATGTCCTAACATTCTCAAAAAAAGAGAGGGAAATAAAAATTGAAAGAATGTACTGATCACTGCCTAAAAGAAATATGAAATGTATCAATCTAGGACTGTTATAGCTGAATTCCAGAACTCCAAAGTCAAGGAGAAAATACTAAAAACAGAAAAAAAAATCAATTCAAAAAGAATGGATCCACAGTCAGTATTACAGAGGACATAGTAGTTGATTTTTTTCAAGGACTAAAAGGGATGGAATATGATATTCTGAAAGTCAAAGGGTCTAGGAGTACATACAAAAATTACCTACTCCGTGAAAGTGAGAATAGTACTGGAGGGGCAGAAACACTTATTTACTGAAATTGAGGTTCTAGACATTCCTGACAAAATGACCAGAACCAAAAAGAAATCATGATGATTAAATTTGAACTCAATAAATATAAAAACTGTAAAAATAAAAGAGAGAAGCTTAAGATACTCAATGAGGTTAAATTGATCACATTCCTATATGAGAAAATGTTAACTGGGATACTTAAGATATCTATGATATAAGAAATACCTAAGGTATTAAGGAAAACAGACAATGGTGTTAAAATGATTGCATTACTATATAAGGTAATAATGAGGGTAATTATGATATCTATAATAAAATATATATGTAAAGTAGTTAATATTCCTAAGGCTTTCAACAGAAACAATGGAATATAAATGGTTGAATTACTATATGAGGTAATAACTAAGATGCTTAAGATATCTAAGATGACTGAAGAACCTAAAATACTTAAGATATTTAAGGTATAGAAGATTCTTAAGATTTTTATTACTATTACAGCAAAGAATGGGAGCAGGAAATAAGTTAAATAACTTGGGATGATGTTAAAAAAGAAAGCAAAGCGTAACCAAGAGATAAGAAAGAGGAATAGTTAGGAAAAGAGAAAATGAGAAAAACATTAAATTTGGATTAAATTATCTCTCATGAGGAAAAACTGAGAATCATCACAGTAAAAGGGAAGATGGGGGGTGATTGTAGCAATGTTTATGTCTTACTCTCATCAGGATTGGCTCTATGTGTATATAATATCTGTGTTCTATTAGGTAAAGAAAAGCTCTTAGCCTAAAGAAATAAGAAGTGAAGGCTGAACAGTAAAAAAAGGGAGATAATATCAGCATCATTTCCCATATCAATAACGAAACCAGTGGAAACCATCTCAATAAATGAAGAAAAAAAACTTTTGACAAAATTCAACATCTAGTCCTATTAAAAACATTAGAAAGTATTAGAACAAAAGGGACATTCCTCAAAAATGTTAGTATCTACGTAAAGCCATCAGCAACCATTTTCTTTAATGGGGATAAAGTTTAAGCCATTCTGATATAATCAGATATGAAGCAAGGTTGCCCATTAGCATCATTATCATTCAATATTGTACTATAAATGTGGCCTATAGTAAAAAGAGATGAAAGAAATAGAATAGGGAATGAGGAAATAAAACTATTACTTTTTGCCAATGATATGATGGTATCCTTTAGCCAAGTTGAAGACATACAATAAACTCATTTCAATCATCAATATTTCTCTATAATAATGTAAGAATTTAAATTTACATTTTATGCTAATATGAAAACTGTAAAGTAATATTGTGGTCTTCAATTTAGAAATATTACAGCTTAAGTCAAAATGAATTTTAGCAGCTTTATTCACAAAGAGGTGGGAAAAGTGAAAGGAGTAAAATGTAGATAAAGAGACAGATTCTAATAAGCCTAGAAGCCCTTTTCCTGAGAATCCAGGCTCAGCCCCAGCAGGGCTTCCCCAAGACTGTATCCATGTGGCTTTTCCAGGTAATCCTCAGCCAGAAGTCCTGGCAGTGGTGTCTTCAGTCAGGGTATGACCAATGCAGCCTTCCCCAAAGCCAAGGCAAGAATCCCTGGAACCAATCTCTCCAAAAGCCAGGAAAGGAAGGCCAACTACTCACCCAGAAGCCAACATAGGATCCAGCGAAAGAGTCTCCTCCTTCAGTCCAGCTCACTGAAACACAGAGTCTCTAAAGACCAACTCCAAAGGAGAAGTTCAAAGGAGAAGTCCTTTGGACAGGAAGTTCAGAACTTTTCATAATCATTTTTCCATATCATTTCTTCTCCCTTCCTCACTTTATGGGTGCCAATATCAGTCTTTCAATTTGTTTAGCACTGCCAATGGGTGGGGCAGTGGCCTCTGGAGTTGTCACTCACTCTAGCAAGTGACTTGTAAACTCTCATACTTAGTGACTGGTAAGGTACTAAGTAGGGATACCTAAGTTTTGATTGATTAACTTAAAGTTTGCTGATTAATAGACAAAGAGAGTTTGATTCACTCTTTGCACTACCAATGAAGTCCAACAGCTAGAGGAAGAAAGAGGAATCCCATTAAAATTAACTGCAGATAGTCCAAAAAACCAAGGAGCTTACTTGCAAAGACAAATCCAGGAACTAAACAATCACAAGTACAAAGCATTTTTCACCCAAATAAAGTCATATTTAAAAAAATTGTAAAAACCAAACAAAATTAAGTGTTCATGTATAGGCTGAGCCAAAATAATAAAAAATGGCAATTGTCCCTAAATTGATTAATCTATTTAGTAATATATCAACCAAACCCCACCACTAAATGAAAAACAGTGTCTAAAGGCTTTTTCAAAGAAATTATAATTACTGATATTGTTCTCTCATCTAAAAAGTAATGGGGCTATATTTGGAAAAAATAATTCTGTAAAGAGAAAAATCTACAGAAATCTAAGAAGTGAAATAGATGTTTTTATGACAAAAAGTATGTTTACTGGTAATTTAGGGCAATTTTCCTAAAGAATTATGAGTCTTTTGAGTCTTACTAAGTTGTTTAATCTACATTTGGCTCTAATTTATACTAATGACTTATCAAAATGTGAGTTTTCTAGAGAAATGAAAAAAGAAGCATTCACGAATATCTATAGAACTTGATATTTGCAAGAGATATTGGAGATCTTTTGTCTCAACCACATTTTACATATGAGGGAAGGAAAAAAAGGGCCAAGATGCCAAAGTTATCCATAGAGATCTCTTAAGAGGTAATGGAAAAAACAGCATTAAAATTTGTGCTTCTTGCCTCCCATATCAATGATTTTTGTCATTCTACCATGGCTCTTGTCTTCTTCTAATAAATAATCATCAGAATGAAGGAAAATCCTTTAACAATATATTTTCATGATTTTACATGTGATTTTTCAATTTTTAATCACCTTTTTTTCCTACTAGACCAAAAGAAAAATAAAATTTTCTTTAAAAAGTCCAAAACTCAAAGTCTCTCTTGGTTAAAATGTAAGAGTATGCTAATATTGTATACATTTTAAAGTATTTCCTTTATTTGACCTATAACATATGTTGAAGGGAAATTTATTGAAAAACTACTTTTTAAACTAAATGAAAAATCATGGTATGCTTATATTATACTTGATTTCCTACAATATATCAAACAGTCAATAACCAATTTATGTGAATTATATGCCAATAAGTTTAATTAAACTCAATGACTTCTTTGCTAGGAATGTATCTCTTTGAATGGGTTGAGAAAGTATGTAATGAGTTTGGATAGGAGAATCACTTATGATTATTATAAAAATATTATTTACTTAATTAATGATCTCAATTCAAATGTGTCCAACCCAGTATTCAAAGTTTATACTTCAAGAATGGAGTATTCCATTCAGAGCCAAGTTCCTGAAATGGAAATGTTTAGAATATTTCCCAAATTCTCTCCTCCCAGTTTTTATTGACCATATTTTCAGAAAGAAAGATTAAGTCAAATCCGGCCTCAGACACTTCCCAGCTGTGTGAACCTGGATAAGTCACTTGACTCCCATTACCCAACCTTGCCACTCTTCCACCTAGGAGCCAATACACAGTTAAGGGTTAAAAAAAAAGGAAGATTAAGTAGTAGACATTGCAAGCAACCTATAACAGAATACTATACACTAAATACAAATTATGGACACAGATATATACAGAAAAAAACCCTCAGCTTCACAATATAGGGACATTTATATATTGTCTACTATTAGGAGAGCCTGCAACAAACTCTTCATTTTACAAATACTATCTAATGTTTTCCTCAAATGAATTCTAAAAAGTGACTGCTATTATCATCCTAATTTTATAGTTGGGGAAATTGAATCAGAGAGGTTAAGTGACTTTCCCAGGATCAAACAGCTAGTAAGTATCTGAGCCCATTTTTGAACCCTCTTCTTGCCTCCAGGTCTAACCCTATTTACTGTGATAGCAACTGCAGCAAGTGATATTGTGATATCCTGTTCCTCAATGGTAAAGAAAATATTGGCTATGAATTCTCGAAGGGACTGATGGTCAGATGCTAACAGAGAGATACACCTAAAGAGAATCTCATTAGGACTACTCATGGGGAAAAAGACTCTCTTTATTAGGATTTGATATGTCTATGTCTCATGTGTTCTTTACACACATGCTTCATATCTTTGCTGTTTAAGTATGAGCTCATTCTTCTCAAGTACCTTGTTTGTACACACAAAGAGTATTTCCTAGTTGAGGTAGGGGTCGCTTAATTTGTATCAATTGTTCTGCAATGGAACCTTACTTAAACCCCATTTCTAAAAGTTAAATGAGGCTAGTGGTTCACAATTAGTGGGAAGCATACCACTGGAGACTCATGACTAAAAACATGAGAAACCTGAGCCTCTCAGAGTTATCTCAACATCCCTGAGAGGAGAATATTCTGATGACTTAGCTCACTAATAAGAGTGGAAGTTGGGGAAGTAGACCAAAAGGGAGTGCTGCTTATGTAAGGGGCAAGAGCATAAATGCTTTACATTTGAGTGATGTAGTTGAAAGAGCACTATATCACCTTGTGAGGTATAGATTCAGACCCTATCTCTGCCTCTCATTTCTCTTAACCTGGATAATTCTTAAAATTTTAAATGTGAGCCTTTGGTTGCTCTTCTTTAAAATGAATGATTGGTCTAGATCAGTGATTCCCAAAGTGGGCGCCACCAGCCCCTGGTTGGTGCTGCAGCAATCCAGGGAGTCAGTGATGGCCACAGGTGCATTTGGAGGCGATGAATAATTGTAAGGGGCCAGTGATAGTATGTGACAGGGGGTGTTAAATAATGTTTTTTTTCTGGAAAAGGGGTGGTAGGCCAAAAACATTTGGGAATGACTGGTCTAGATCAATGAGGGCAAACCTTTTATAGATCAAGTGCCCAAACTGTACCCTCACAACAATTGTGAGCTGACCCCTTACCCTAGGCAAGGGAGGGAGGAAGTGCTCCCATTAGATTACTGGGCAGAGGGGCAGATGATGTGAAAAAATATCCCCAGGTACAGTAGAGAGGGGAAAGAAAAGGGCCTCCCTCAAGCACATGTGCCATAGGGTTACCAACACAGGTCTAAATGAATCATTTGAATCCTCTGAAGTTTTGCCTGAAAAGTTGACTAAATACAAAGATTTTTCTTGGTACTTAATTAACTAATACCAATCTGATTAACTATTTCAGGGCCAAGATATCTGATAGAAAATAAAAATTCTCTGATTTAATTGTTTTTGTTAATTTTGTTAATTAATAATTATTTATTATTAATATAATTATATATAATAAATATATAATACAATAAACATATAAAATAAAATAAATATATAACAAAATATAATACTGTATAAAGGAACATATAAACTTAGAATGCTAATGTTCAGTCACTTAATTTGCATATTCACATAGAATAGAATTTTCTGTTTGCTCATATGTTTCCAGAAAAAGTGAGAAAATAATTATCTTTTGAGATATAATAAAACTGTATAAAGAGAAAGGAATGTTGATCAAGTTCTTGATTTTTCAAATAAGAAAAAAGTGTTCTAACAGTTAAAAATAAGATAGTATATGCAGTAGGGTTCTGCAATTGAATCTATCTTTCAGAGTTTCAAAATTGTGGAATACAAAGGAGGTGTAAATGTCTCCCTCCAGGTAGTCCCTGGGGTCTCTCTGAAGAAGATTTCTTCATGATTTTGTTTTGTTTCCCCTGTACTGCTACATGCACTTCCTTATTTCTTCCAATACGCTCTCTTCTCTTCCCCATTGGAAAGATGAAGCTCCCAGGTGGATTAGAATGAAGAAGAGAGTGCAGAGGCAGACTCTATTCCACAGCTGCTAAACTCTGTCCCATTATGGATTATGGATCATTGCCATACTCTTTCTGATCAAGCACTGATGGTGGTATTTCATTACATGGACTTACAACCTCCACCAACTCCTGTGGGTTATTGGATTAAAGAAAGGTTTATAAGTACTTTCAGGATAGTGTAAATTCTTTTTTTGTCTTAAAATTATTCAACTATTTAACAATGAAGAAAATTTCCTACAGATCATAAAGATAACTGAAGAAAGAACCATTGTACTTATCCCACCTTAACACCAATCATGTTTAGCATTAATGAACATCATCTTGGAAAGAAATTATTTTTAAAAAATTCAAATATTTCCTTGTGGAATACTTAACCTTTTTATATACTCCTCAAGTAAAAATGATTTATCACTTATATAACATATAGCAATCAGTTAGGAAACAATATACATTTACGAAGCATCTACTATATGCCTGGCAGTATACTAGAAGCTGGAGACACAAATGTAAAGTGATCAAACTCATTGACCTAGAGAAGTGATGGTAAATCTTTTTGAGAAGTGAAATAAAATATAAATATGTATGTAAGGTTAGATAGTCCTTAGGGCCAATTATCAGAATTCCTTAGGTTTGGGATAGCTTCCAGAGAAAAACTGGCAAGTTACCACACTAATGTAACTCAGGGTTTTATTTACAACTAATGACTAGATATGGAAAACTAATTGCTCCCACCAAAATCCAATAGGTTTAAATAGATGTTATCTACATTGAATCTTTGCCTACAGATCCCAGTTACCTGTACTATGTCTTTAGCTAAAATCCCCCTGGCTCCCCACCCCACCCTGCTTAGCTAGTAATCAGAGTAAGGGATAGCTGGAAGATACATAGGTCCACAGAGTCAAGAAGGGGGGATATCTCACAGACACTTGTCATCTGGAGTTTGGCAGGAATCCTGTAGAAATCATAGCAGTAGCAGGAACACAAAAGAACAGATATAGATCCAATAAGAAGGGGAGTAATGGTTTAACTCACACAGTCCACCTGTGGAGTTTAAAACCAATCTCATCCACTTCCCAGAAGGAAAGTCCACACACACACACACACAGTGTCTCCAGAACTCAAAACCAACCAACTGTCCCAGCAGAGTCACTGTCTCCAGAGTTCTGGAATTCTATCTCTGCCTCTGCTTTGGCACTTCATGCTTTCCCTTTGATTTCCCTATAACACAGGAGTCTGCAATGTATGGCTCTCGAGCCATATCTGGCACTTTTGAGGGCCAGATATGTAATGGAAGGTGGCTAACAGAAACTTTTTGCTTCTGTAATTTCTAACGATCACAAAAAGTCAGTTAAACATCTTAGAATGTTCAGAAAATCAGTTAGAACTTTAGGCTATAAATAGAAGTGAAGTTCCAACTGACGGGGTTTTTGCCTTTTGGCTTTTGCTGTGGCTGGAGGCTTTTGCTTTGGCCTTTCAGCTTTGGTCTAATTGCTTCAGCCATGGCCTGTGCTTATTTTGTTTTGGGGAAATTTGGATCTATCTCATTTCTCTGGACCTCTTCCTGATCTCCCATCTCCATCCCTCCCCTTCTATGATTTTCCTTTTGGGTTCTGGTTGGAAGGGAGGGTTTGACGATTGAACATTGTGGCTTTTAGTTTCTTTAGATAATTGGAGTATCCTCAAATAAGTATCCCTAGGTTTGATAAAGACTTTATTTTAAAGGCAGTCAAACATTCCTGACTGGGAGAGCTGTTCTCTGTCTAAACCTTCTCCGTGACCCATCCCCCACCCTCACCCTTCACCCCTTTCCCTAGCAGCAGTTAGAAAATCCTGAACCCCCTCCCCTTCTGACTGACCCTGGTATTAATAAATCCCCTTGTTACCTATTCAAACCCTGTGGGGAATCATTGTGTCAAAAATTAAGACAAGGGCCAAAAGAAAAGAATCATTTTCCTTTATTTCTTGAGACAACTGGGGCATCCATCTTGACAGGAAGTACCCACCTTCAAGACTTCCTCCAGCCATCAGTTTGACTGGCAGGGAGGAGCCCTCTCGACTCCTCCCTCAAGAGACTTTGAAACTAACAAGAGAAATCCTCCAGTGAAGTCTAAACGTTTATTACTGGCCCTAGTTTCCTCCCTGTATCCTCTGTCTAAAGCCTCTGGGAATAAACCTATTTGAGCTGCCTCTCCTACATACCCTATTTCCTTTATCTCCTATATACCTAACCATACCTTCATTCCTCCTCCAATCACCTTATAATCCCTTATTCCCTTTTATCCTTCCACACATCCACCTACTCAGCTTATTTACATTTCTTTTTTGATAAAAGATATGGCTCTTTCTGCAGGAGCCATAAAGTCAATTTTTTTTCAGGCGCTGTTACAGGAGCGAGCACTGTGAGCACTATACAGCTCTCACGAAATTACATTTCAAAAATGTGGCTTTTATGGCTCTCATGGCCAAAAACGTTGCCGACCACTGCTATAACAGAAGGAATGCCAGGCCCTGCCTCCCATTCCCCCAGACCTAGTGCTGTGCCCACACAAGGAAGGAAGAAAGTGGTCCTATTGGACTGCAGGGTGGAGGGGCAAGTAGAGTGAAGAATGTCCTTGGCAAATGTAGAGAGGGGTTGGAGAGTGGCCAATGCTCTGCTCCCCTCCAGGTCTGCAACCTGTGAGCTGCCCACCTTACCCACTGTGTGTACCCATTGGCTGCTGTGGAGAAGAGCAGAGAATATGAAAAAATATTGTCAGGCATGGTGGAGAGGGGGAGTTTTGCCTGAGCCCCTTTGTCTTTCTAGTAACTAGCTCTGAGGTGGTGAGGAGGCAATCACTTGCCCAAAGAGAATGCTCTGTGTGCCATATTTGGCACCTGTGCCATAAATTTGCCATCACTGACTTAGAGGAACTTAACATTCTAATTGTTTGGAGAGGAAGGATTTGGAGGAGATAAAATATTTTCATGGATAGGTAAATATAGGAGGCATCTATAATGTAAATAAAAAGGTATTTCATGTAAAAGAGAGAAGTGATGGCATTTGGGGAGATCTGGAATGATGAAATATAGGAATTACTTTTTAAGTTATAATTTAAAAGCAGCCAACTTTCTTCAAGCTTTTGTAAGGAAGCTATGCATTACAGACAATGGGACGAACCTGTACAAAGTAAATATTATATAACTGTTTATTGTGGAAAGATAAATAAAGAAACTAATCACTAATACTAACAAGGAGATAAAGTAAGGCAATCACATCAAAAGGCTGGATAGACAATGCCACCAAAGAGGCATGATACAAGGAGATTTTTGTTTACAGCTTGAAAAGCAGGAAAAAGAGATGAAAAATTGAATATTGAGAAATATTTGCAAGCTAGAATTCTAAAGGCACTCAAGAGAGCAATTGAAGACAGTTTCTGTTTTCCTCTGTGACTATGGCAAGAATCATTCAGTTGCATATCAAAGGCACCCTAATGAGCAAAAAAGTACTGTCATGTTCAGAAAGTAGGGAAAATTCTTTTTAGTCACACCAATAGTTTGTAAATTCAGTCAGTTTAAAAATCTGACTCAGGAAATGCTAGTGGACAGAATCTTATACCCCTAAGCCCCACAAACAAGATTGGCAACCAGGAAGTTTGTTGTGATAGGCAGACTCAAGAGCTAGTAGCACAAATGACAAAGAATTTAAAATAACCATTTCAGTAATGTCAAGAAGAGGTCAAGGGGAAATTTTCAAGGACTTGTGAGGATGGAGATATTTATGTGTCAGCCACTGTCAAATAATTGCTCCAAGTGTACACAGTGCAGACTAGTATGGCCACAAGAAATGAAAATTATTTCAGTGAGGATCATGTACTATAGAAGTTAATAGGGAGAATGAAGTTTTTTTTGGAAGAAGTAGAAAAAAAAATCCAAAAGGAAAATAACTCAGGAGGAGAAACTGAAGATGTATAAGGGAACCTAACATTTGCCTGGAGGATGGAGGATAGAATAATGTAAAGAAGGAAGAGGAATAATGATTTATCAATGCTACATATTATATTTGAAGCAATTTCCATAAAGTATGGGACTATTCCATATCTGAGGAAAATTAGCTACTCATGCCCTAACAAATTAATGTAAGAATATGAGATTCTTTTCAGAACAATTGTTTTTTAATGCTAGAAGAAAAGGAAACAAGTTATATTGGTTAGTGAATTTCTACTGAGAAAGCACTGAGATTGTCACATATTTTGATCTGGACGATAGGGATAATTTCCCTAAAGACTATCACTTAAAGTGAAGGATGGAAGGTACAGAGAGAGAAACTAGGTTGAAGATCAGGGTAAATTCCAAATTACAGCTACTAGAAATTGTAATAATAACTTCCCTCTTATTGGAAGTCTTTAAGCAGAAGATAGATGATAACTCTTCTGATACATTCCAACTAGTCTTTTCTCAATTATCTTTATCCTTGCCTTCCTAACAGCCTTTTACACACACAAAACCTCCTCATTATCCTCTTCTCTTTAAGGGTTTGGGACAAATCACTCCTAGTTTTCCTCCTACATATTTGACTTCTTTGTCTCCTTTGTTGGATCAGATCATTCCCTCTATCTGTAGGTGTACCCTAGAATTTTGTTTTAGATCTTGTTCTCTCTATATACAACTTGGTGATCTCTCTCTATCTTAGATTTAATTTTTGCCTCTATACTTATGATTATCAATTCTACCTATACTGTCCCAAATACTCTACCATCATCTAATCTCACATCTCTGACTGACTTTCCAATATCTCAAACTGATCTCAAAAATATCGAATAATCTTAAACTCAATATATTAAAAAGAAGCTTTATTTTCCCAATAAATAGTCTTTATTTCCATATTACCTCTCATTTTATTGAGTAATACCATCCTCCCATTCCATTACACTTGCAATCTAGGAATCATCCTAGATTTCTCACTATCTCCCACCCACCCATATCCAATCTCTTTCCAGTGCCTGTTGATTTGAACTTTACAACTCCTCTCCTACAAGCATCTTGTTTCATGTGGCACTGTGGCCACCATTGTATTCACACAATTGCATACATGGATTATTGTGATAGTTTATTGGGGGGACTACCTTCATCAAGTCCCTCTCCACTCCTTTCCAACCTCCATTCAGTCAGTAAAATAATTTTCCTAAAGTTAAGTCTCAATTATAACACTTCCTTATTCAATAAATCCCCATAGCTTCCTATTGTTTCCAGAAGCAAATACAAAATTCTCTGGCATTTATAATCTTGTCCCCTCCTACCCTTTTCAGTTTTCTTTACTCACTGAAATGTATTCTTTAAACCAACAACACTAGCCTCTTGACTATTCCACAAACAAGATACTCTATTTCTTGTCTCCAGGCATTTTCTCTAGATCTCCCTCATGTCTCTAACTCTCTTCCTTACCTTCTCTAGCTACTCAACTCCCTGGCTTCCTTTAATTTACAAATAAAATTTCATCTCTAACAGGAAGCCTTCCCTAGTTCCTCTTAACTCTAATACTTTCCTTCTTTTAATTGCTTGCAATTTTCATATATGTAGTTTATTTTTATATATTTGTAAGTTATCTCCTTTATTCAGTTGCAAGTTCCTTGAGAGCATGGACTTTCTTACGTTATTTTATATGCACAGTGATTAGCATCATGGTTGGGACATATTATGTGCTTAATAAACATTGATTAAAAGGCATATATATACATGTATATATAATTTCACATTATATATATATATATACAAATATATATATATATACACATACACAAACACCTAGATAGAGAGCTGGAGAGGGAAAGATTATGTCACTTCCCTATTGGTTGTGGGTATGACTATATATACTGAATTCGCAGTCAGCAAAGGAGTTCAACAAGGGATACAGACTTCCTCCCCAAATATGAATGTCTTGCTTGGAGGCATTGTTCTGGTGCTTTAGTAGAAAAACGAGATAATGATTAATGCCAAACATTTCACCCATTTGCTTTTCACAGATGACTGTGTCTTATTCTCAAGGGCCTATAACTCTAAGAAAAAATGTAGCAGCTACAAAGAGTTTATGTCCTTAAAAACAAACCTTGAATTAAAAAAGCCTGCATGGAAAAGGATGACTGAAGATTGTCTATCAGTCTCAACTTAAACCCTATTAGAAATAGAAAAAAACATTGACCTTTATTATTTACTATGGTAAAATAAGAGTATGTACAGAAAAACAATCAGAAAACAAAATTATTTTAGTTTTAACTGAAACTTGAAAATAATAATATCACAGGTATATAGCTTTATGTTTTACAAAGCACTCTACTTGCATTGACTCTGTGAACTTCATCTACCCGTTTTACAGATTATAAATACAAAGTTCAAAAAGTAAAAATGAAATTTGTTCAGAATTATAAAGCTTGTAGAAACTAGATGTGGAATTTGCTCAAAGATCTTCTGAAATTAAGTTCTATGTTACAAATATCCAAAGTTATGTAGTGTAAGAATATAAAATCATCATTACAAGGAATTCAGAAAATCTCAGGGATGTTAGGCACATTTGAGGTAGTCTATTATTTGAAATAGTCATGGACAATTGACAAAGATGATAGGAATAGATGGACAAACACAACCAGTGTATTATATTAGTGAGGTCAAGCCCAATTAATAATAATGCAGAATACATATTGACTTTGAAAACAAATTTATAAAAGCATAGTTGTTCAAATGAAAAATAATCTAAGAAAAGAATCAGAAATTGATTAAGGGAGGATATACAAATTGTTTATAGACATTAAAAAAATAAATGGTCCAAGGCATTATTATTCAGATAAAAATTTCAAAAGTTCTTTGATGTCACATTATACCCAGCAGAAGAACAAAGATGCCTCCCCCGCAAACAACGTGATGAATATTTAAGAGACTGATGGATGAGAGGCACAGTGCTGTATGCTTAGTATATCTGCAAATATGGATGCAATCATTCAGGAAATTAAGATGGAATTACATATAAAAAGTTGTTATTTAACCTAGATATATCAGTGTTAGACCTCTACCCAAAAAAGATCAAAGAAAAAAGAAAAAAAATCATAACTTGTTTAAAAGTGTTATGTATAAGATTATATATTATGCATATGAATATAATATAAACAGTGTATTTATATATTACCTATACATAAGTGTATATCAATTATATATTTTATATATAGGCATATATATCATCTTTTTCTGTACTGATAAAAAATTAAGAGGGAGCCAAATAATTGAGAAATGACAGAAAAAGTGTGATTTATGAATGTTATATAGTACTCTTATTCTATAAGAAATGAGAAAATTCATTATCTCAAAAAGATATGGAATAATTTATTTGAACTGATAAAAGTCAAGTAAGTAGAACTGATATAATAACTGGTAACATCAATATTATAAAAATTAAAATTTTCGAGCATTCTTATGAATTGATAAAATATTACCTGAGAGGAACCAAGAGAAAAAAATGTGGGAAAATAAAAAAGGAAACAGCTTTGAAATCTTTAATAACTAAATTCAATAAAACAGCCATTCATGATTGCACAGAAATGATGAAACATACTCTCCACTAAAAAGAAATGACAGTTTTAGGGTGCAGAATGAGATATCTAGATCAAGATGTAACTATATTTACTAATGAATCTATGTGTCTATATGTGAATGAGTGTCTCTGTGTATATATATATATATATCATTCTATCTATATCTTTATACATGCATATAGCTTTTAATGAAGCATGTTTTGCTCACAATGCATATTTGTTAGAAGATATTTTTTCATTTTTTCCCAATAAGTTCCAGTTTAGTCAGTGGAAGAAAATAATTTATTTTTCTTAATGAAAAAGAGAAAACAGTCTATAGATGTGGAATGTTTTATGTACTTTCAGGTATAGTCATTATTTTGTTAGTTTTACTTAATTGTTTCCCTTTGTTACAAGACAGCTTACAAAGTGAGAGTAATCTATACATGTAAGGTAAAAATGAAATATATTAATAAAATGTTTAAAAATAATGATGAATATTAAATCATAGTCCCTACAAAATATATGTATATATGTTCATATTTAATTATTAAGTATGTTTTGGCACATATTAAAATGTCTGGTACTCTGTAAATCAAGAAGAAATATATTCAAATCTTTCCTCAGATAATTATTAATTTTGTGACCCAGAGAAAGTAATTTAACTTCTCTGTGTCAGTTTTCTAATCTGTTAGTTGGGAACATTTGTAACATTTAACTCATTGTGTTGTTGTGGATCAAAAACCATGTATGTTAAGGATTTCAAAAAATTTCATACTATACTAATGCCAGCTGTTACTTAAATTAGAATAAACATATTTCACTTTTAGCCATCTATTTAAAATGGCATGTTTTTGTATTTTTTATAATGTATATGCTTGAAGAATTAATACAATAGTGATGAGGACTAAACCTGTGATTTCTTTGATATAAAGAACCTGTAAGAAACTTGTGATGGGGGCAGGAAGATGGAGATATGATTTAGAGTAAAACATTTTCTGAATTAACTAGACCACCTGTTCTCCAACTTCTCTATTAAGACCTCATTTAATTAAGCATGCCTGAATTTTACAGTCTTCTACCAAATTCGTAAGGTTCACATTTCTCAAGGAGAATGTGAATTTATATTTTATTTGACAGATAATGACTTAGTCTTAATTAGTGGCATCTATGTAATTTTTACCTCATTTGGTGAACCATGTCTCCTTTTTACTTGAAACTCTAGTGTCTGGTGATAGCAAAAGGCAGAGATCAGTGACAAAGCTCATTTGACAATATGTTGTTGTATAGAGAATCTTGCCTTTCAGGATGCTGGACAGCAGAGTACCGGCACTCACATGCCATTCTCCAAAGCAAGTATCAACACTTCAAATTTCTTGAACTTTTCAGCCAAAATTCAAGGACTTAAATGGGGGTGGGGAACTAACCCAATACATACATATATATTTTTTTTATCCTGGGACTCCATTCTAGGAGCATAGGGCCACAACCAGCAGGCAATGGGTCACACAGTCACTCAGGGTCACCCAGCTGGGAAGTGTCTGAGCCCGGATTTGAACCTAGGACCTTTCGTCTCTAGGCCAGGCTCTCAATCCACTGAGATAGCCCAGCTGCCCCTACTTTAGGTTGCAGTTTCTTTAGCAGATGTAGTTTTTACAGGGTGGGGTTGCTAGCCCCACGCCCAACCCTCCTCCTTTTTCATCCGGGCTAGGGACCGTCCTTGGCCCAGGAGTGGTAAGGGTGGGCAATAGGGGTCAAGTGACTTGCCCAAGGTCACACAGCTGGAAGTGTCCGAGACTGGACTTGAACCTAGGACCTCCAGTCTCTAGGCCTGGCTCTCAATCCACTGAGCCACCCAGCTGCCCCTAATACATACATATATACATAAATATATATGCTATTGTATGTATATATACACACAGAGATACACTTAAACATATATCAACACAGTTTTAGTTTTTAAGATGGTGATTAAACTTGTCTGCTAAACCGTTTTCACTGTTTTTGCTTGTTGTGGCTTTTAAGAATACATTTTATTATACTTGTTCTTATTTTTTTGAACTTAACTATTTTTATACTCACATTGCCCTTCATAATTTAGCTGGCTTTTAGCTAGAGCTTTCAGTCCTCTTTAGTTTCCAATTACTAGATAATAATCAGAGAACTTATACTTTGAAGGATAGATTAAAACTAAAATAATCTTACTTTGAAAATTAATATAATTTACTCTGTTATACTAATTGTTGTTTTTTCCTCTACTAACTCATAAAGATATAGGATGAAAGACAGGCAGTTGGAAGGATTTCAAAATTCACTTTGTCTACTTCATTTTTATACTTGAAGAACCTGAATTATACAGAGTTTCAGTTCAAGCACTCATAAGGAATCATTTAGCTCAAGTTTTCATCTATCATCCATTTCTCTTGGGGTGTGTTAGTGAGGAAGAGGAATATGGATTCTTATGACACTTTTGTAATATATATATTTTTCCTAAACAAATATCCTATTATGAGTTCCCCCGAACTCCCACCAAATCTACCGGTGTGTAATATTCTAAATTATAATTATCAATATTTACTGATTTACCTGTTTTAATAAAAGAGTCTGATACCATTGCCTGTTTTTGTATTATTAAAAAGTTATTTCTATAAATTATACATGCTACATATGTATTTTATTAACTCAATTACAGAGCACTGATATCAAATAAGATGCTAACCTTGGAAGATTTCTTTCAAAAAGTTATGGCCTGAATAAAGTGCAAGAAAATTATACTTCCCTACTGTTGCCAAAATTATAGAGCACTCATGATTTTGGGAGGATTTGCCTAAGCTATAGTCTACAGCTAAGTGAATGCCTTTCAGATTAGTTCATTGATATGCATATCTAGGACAAGGAAATAAGGAAGAAAGAAATCAACTTTTTCAGTTTTTACTGTGTTCCAGATAGTATAGTAAGCAACAGAAATATACATACAAACAAAATGAAAATGTACTTGCCCTCAAGAGAGCTAAAAAGCAGGAGGATAGTGGGGGGAAAGAAGGAAGGATGAAAATACTAGTGGTTTGGGTATAATTTTGGAGTCTGGAAGCCAAGAACAAAACTGAGGGAAGAATAAAGGCTAGCATGGATCCCTTTATAAAACTGAGGATCCAGGATGAATGCAACTGACTTTACAAAGGGATGTCCCATATTGAAAAGGTCACCAGAATGTTTAGATATTCCAGATCAAAGATACCTCAGATTTCAATTGTTTATTACAAATATCCTTTCTTTGTTATCTATATATTATATTTTTACCAAGTCAGATGTCATTTTCCTTATGTCAAAGAAACAGAAAAGGATTTAATGAAGCGAAATGACTTATTTAAAATAAAAGAATCAAGACTAATGACATTTTACTTAATCCTACTTCAATGTATTACCCACCACATAATGTTGCTTTCTAGTAAAGAATTTCATATACAATTATATCTCCTTTTAAAAACCATATTCTCTGTTTTCCCTCTTTTTCAGATCATTGATTAAATAAGTATTTACTGATAGAAGAGTTACTGAACTCAGGAAATCTGGAACTTGAAAGTTACAATATAACCAACATGCAGGCTATTCATTCACCTAATTTTACCTGGCATTTAATCATATTATCAAAAAGCACAAAATAATTGAGTTATAAATGACAAATTTAATTTCTTACTATGCACAAGGCAAAATGTTAAATGCAATGAATACGAAGAAAAATAAAGAATGATTGCTGCCCTCAAGGAGCTAACATTCTTAGATACTCACAGGAAAATATTTACTAAAGTACAATGGAATATTATATATTCTTTCTTTAAAGAAAGTTTAAGGGCAACTAGGTACTCCAGTGGATAGTGTGCCAGACCTGGAGTTGGGAGGACTTGTATTCAAATCTGACCTCAGATACTTCCTAGCTTTGTTACCCTGGACAAGTTACTTAAACTTGATTGCCTAGCTTGTGCCATTCTACTATCTCAGAATTGATACTAAGTAAGAAGGTAAGGGTTTAAAAGAAAAAGCTTGTGAGATTTCATGGAGTAGAATAGTATTTACATAATTTGACAAATTAAAATTAAGATGCTATTTGTAATCCTTCTCAGTGATCTTTATAAATATATCTACTGGATAAATACATTTTGGAGTCTGGTTCTAAGAAAAATAAAAGGGAAAAGATCTACAACTGAACTCATGCTTTCTTTTGTCAGAAAATGAAAACCATATAACTCAACCTGCTTCACGCAAAAATATCTTCTCTTTCCTTTAGATAGTCTTTGTTTGGGCCTTAAGCCTCTATTATCTATGGCAGATGATACTATTTATCTTGAAAAGTCCCTGTTTTTCACCCAACTCTTGACCCCATTGTTAGCATTCATGATTATGGCAGAGAACAATGAGTACAGGACATGAGCTTTCTGAGGATCATGTTACCCTACCTGTCCTAAACATTTATAACCATTATTATTCTCTTGTCAAGGAAATTAGTAAGCATCCTTTGTTTTATTTTGAGCACATGTCAAAATTGTCTATAAAGTCACAAGTTCTGTGTTTGTTCTAACCTTAAACATAGCTCTGCACAATTCATCATTTTTGTCCTGTGAATTCATTCTTCTATTACAAAATGCAGCAATATGAAGATTGTACTTGGCAAATTTCCAAGAATAAAATTAGCTTTTCCTACATGCCCTAAATAGTAACTATATTTTGATAGAAATTAGTTTTGAAATTTTGTGTCAGACTCTCCTAAGACAAATATTCTGTTAAATGATTTGGAATCTGAATTTCCTTTTGGTGTCAGTAACAATAACGCTATTTGGTCCATCGAAAGGCACAATTAAATTTCAATCATTTATGTGAACTGTACTTAGATGAGGCACACTGGATGTCTCCAATAGGGAGAAACTAATTTTATTCCCATCAACTTTTTTGAAAAGCTGCAAAGGGACCCATTTAGCTGTGAATCCTAAAAGGCATTTTCATTTGGTAAGACTTTGTGGAGCAATTGAAATGAAATCCAACTACACTTGAATGTATCGAGATATGGGCATAAAGTCTCATGATGAGGATGGCAAAATAATGGAAAGTGCCTGGATCATTTAGATTGCAATGAGCATAAGTGGCCTGTTAACTGCAGAGTTGCCTGGCAGGAATATTTTACGTCTTAATTTTGGATGTTACTTGCTCATCATGATGGAGAATAATTGGAAATATTGATAAGCCTTCAAAATAATATCAAGCAAATATTAAGGAAGATGCCTGAGCTCTTTCCAGAATAGAAAAGAATTCCTGTGTCTCCTTTCAAAAATAATTCTGATATTAAATGTGGCAATAAAACAAGATATATGAGAATAGTCTTGTGTTGTATATATATGGAGACATAAAGAATTGGTTTTTGTGGTGTCAAATAATTGGAAACTGAAGAAATTGTGATATATGATTGTAAAGGAATGCTCTTATGCCTTAAGAAATAACAAACAATATAATCACAAAAAGTCCTGAAAAGACTTATATGAAGAGATGACACAAAGTGAAGTCAGTAGAACCAGGAAAACATTATACTTAGTAACGACAATAATGTATGATGATATACTGTGAATGACAACTATTATCAACAATGCACAAACCCAGAATAACTCCAGGGCTGTCATGATTAGAAGGGTATCCACCACCAAAGAAGGAAGTGATCGAGTCTGAATAAAGATTCAGCTATACCATTCTTCACTTTTTTCTCTCCTTGAATTTTTCTCTAGCATAAACACTATGTATATTTTTCAACACATAGAAAATATGGAAATATACATTGTAAAATACCTAATATATAATTTTTATCATAGTAATTATCTTTTTGGAGAGGAAAAGGAAAGGAAAGAGAGATAACATGGATAGCAAAAGAAAATTATTATTAAAAACTCTTTCACTTTATAAACTGGAAAAGAATAAAAATGTTAAAAAGCAAAAAAAAAGGCAAGAATGATTGCATTTATTTATGTCTAAGAAGGGAATTCACTTCTCAGACAACATTTAAAAAAATCTTTCCCAGATTCCTTAGTGTTTCCAGTAACAAAACTGTCTATTTCTTCAGAAGTTTGTAAATAATACATTCCACTATGATAATGATGACAATTATTCCCATTTCACAAATGAGGTAATTACTTTTATAGCAGGCATGAATTTATTCCCTAAATTAAGTCTATGTACCATTATAGTCCTAATGGGATAGAATAAAAAAGATAGTTTTATAAAATCTTGGACTATTAGAATTGAGGTAAACTTTAGATTATATCACCTCTCCCCTTGACAAAACTGCCTGGTTAGTGGTAGAAAAAAGGTGACAATCTTGAGTTTTGACTCCCCATACAATATACTTGCCAGAACTGCACATTGCTTTTCATGAATTGATGGGGAAAGCTCTTCAATCTGAGTGTGACCATTTATAATCCAAGGAAAGTCTGAGGGTGACATGAGCAAAATGGGGAATGTTTTGTTAGATCTAAAATAGTCTGTGGAGAACATATTATTTTAAAGAATAGGACACAGCCCAAAAATGTGAAGTAATTTTCATAAATTCACAAATATGAAAAGTGACATCAGTGAAACTGAGATTAGAACTCTCGCCTTCTATTTCTGATTCATATGTTCACTAGATGCTCTTCCATAATGATGTGAGGAAGATTATTATTTAGTTATTAGCTTAGTATTAGTATTAGACCTAACAGGAAGGGCTGGAGAATTCCACATGGAATGGGGAAGCAGGAAGTGGCTTACACTCTCTGAAAAGGACTCCATGGTGGTTGGGACACGCAGTAACTGATTCCCTGGGAGACCTCAGAGTTAGTGGAGTTGAACCCTGATTCCCTGGGATCCTGGAGTGTGGTGAAGGTTGAAAGCAGAGGACATCTATCCTGTATGACAGTACTGAGTAGGGAGTGATCGAGTGATCTGCGAACTAGTGGACAGTTTGCAGACTTCCTCTCCCTACTGGGCTATTTTGGACCATCACTTCTGCAGGATTTGGTTCCTGGCATCCTGAAAACATCTCTGGACTCTACTGTGAGGATTCCCACTCCAGTACTGTTATTCTCTGGGCCTTGCCTGGCTTAGGTCTTAGATTAGTGTAGATAAGTCCCTCCCTTGACCCTGTGGTTTGCCCTTAGCTTGTAAGAGTAGAATCCCTTATTCCCATCCTTTATTATTGTTTCCCTCAATTAAACTGTTACAAACCTTTGCCTTTTGCCTGCTGGTTCCATAGGCCTTTGTCTAGGTGGGCTGAGTGACTTTTGGAGCCTAACTGCCATTTTCTATTAACAGATACCTCCTAGTAGTTAAACCTGGTCTCCCTACCTTGTTTGGTCCTGTCATCTGTCATTCCTGTCACCATCACACCCTTCTGGACCCACATTTTAATATTTAAGCCTACTTCCCTGGTTATTCACCTTTACAATTATCATTATTAAGTTTTCTTGGTAGTGCAGTAAACACTTCAATATAATACAACTAAGCAAGCATTATAAAAACACATAATTCCAGATAAGGCACTGATGTAGGCACTAGGGAGTCAAAAACAAAAGCTTTATAGTCTGTTCTTAAGAATTGTATATTCTACTGGAGGGACACAACATGTACATAAATGAACAAAGCAAAAGGAAAATTAAAAAAGAAGAGGATGCTATCATCTTAGGTCAAGGGAAAACATCATGGAAGATTTCATAAGAGAGGTAGCATCTAATCTGTGCCTTAAAAGATAACATGGAATCTGAGTCACCAAATTGAGGAAGCAGGTCATTTCAATCCAAATAATGGAAAAGAATATATTATATGAATTCAGAGGTCAGAGGTCAAATGTTGAATTCAATGAAAACTTTAGGAATTTCATTTGGTTGGATTATATGGCTGTAAAGAGGTATTAGTATACAGTAAGATCAGAAAGGTAGGTAGTAATTTAACAACATTGACCTTTAAACAATAGGTTAAAAGTTTCCAAGTACAGAAACTTCCTATGTGTCACATTCTTTTCAGAAAAGAAATATATATATATATATGTCTATATATATATATATCTATATCTATATATATACACCATAAAGAAAATATATACAATGATATAACCTTATATCTATATTTTATTAAATGAAGAATTTTTAAGTGACTATTTTTTACAATTATGATTGTATTGTTAGAGTGCACGGCTAAGTGCATTTATCTAGAAGAAATATAACTGACTATATTTCACAAAATTAGAACTTTTTTCTATACTATTAATAATCTCACAATTATACCAACATCTAGTCTTCACTGTGTAAAAATATCCATAAGAACTAATGATGGTTCGAGGCAGAAAAGGTATCAACTCCTGAGAGGCAGATTTTGAGTTGTGGTTACCATTAATAAATTTTTTCATATTAGAGAAGTCATGCACCTTCTCTGAGACTTAGTTTCCTCAATTATAAAATGTTTTACTCTGTTTTTATACTTTAAGAACCAATATTTTTACCCATAAAGATATTGTTAGTTATGATACATAGTACACAGCATTGTTTCTTTATATGTACATGTATACACTGATATAATGTACAAACATACATGCTTGTAATTATATTAAACATACATACATTCACAGAAAGATAAATATCTCTATTTCTATAATGAGATAATATTGTATATCTATATGAACATGCAGTAGGGTCCCTGTATGTGTTGATTAGGATCTTATGGTTTAGTATCTGTTGATTTAGTTAGCTATGCTTAACTATGGGTAGAAACATGGTTTTAAGTGAGGCAGGGTTTCACAAAGTCATCAGCTTTGCTTTGTCTTCCAGGGTCATCAAAATCCAGCAGCAAGCAAAAGTCAGAATAGCTGGTGATAGCCTGTGAATGTCCTCATCATGTCTCACTCCTGACTAAGCTCTAAGTGTTCCACAGTGCCTAATTCCTTTGCCTTCAGAGCCATGTAACAAGCTTAGTATAAATACCCCTGTTGACTCCCTAGTGGTTTCTGGCCCACTGTTTACACTTGAGTTGGTTTAACTCATCTGCCCATATGGTTTATGGAGATGGGTACATGCTACAGCTTCTTGGAGTCACAGGTGAAAGTTCTGTGCTGGATGGACACCAAAGGTGGCTGAACATCTCTGAAAAGGACCATCCCTCACACCAGGAGTACTAGCCCTCTTAAACACCCATACCACCTGATAGAAAGAGAATACAACACTGTATAATAATGTACAATGCCCTTTATTTTTTCTTCATTTAATACTGGTAATGTTTTACTATGTGTTTCACTTATCATTTAAACTTTATTATACAAAGTGTAATAATAAATAAATAGAGCCAGTAACCAAATGTTAGGGATGGAGGGGAGATAGAAAGTCTATGAGATGAGAAAATAATATTATATATGAAGTCAGTAGGTGTTCACTTTTCTCCATAGTTTCAGCCATCCATGGTAAATCTTGGAACATATCCCCAATAGATACAGGACCTCCTGTATATGTATGTATATGTGTATGTTCATTGCATATATATATATATGCACATATATATATATACCTACACATATATATACATATATATATATACATATAATTGTGTATATGTGTGTATACAGTTATAGGCAAACTCCCTTGGTGATATATCTCTCTAAATTTGAATGGGTTTTTGCTTAAATTGTTTTCCACTTTATTAGTGACTGCTAGTGTATAATGTATTATATTGGAATTAATTTTGTGATTCCAGGTTGCCTCTCTGCTGCCATAAGTAATAGAGAATAATAATAATAGTTATTAATATCTGAGGAATGGTGAAAATCATAGCTAAACTACCTACCCTATATGTTGATTTGCCAGCCAAAAAAAAGGATCAAGAGTCAAATATGTTATCAAAAGTGGGTGATCTGAGTGGGTCTAGAAGGCAATTTGGGTGTGAGAAAGGATAAAGGGGATAGGTGATTATGAGGTAATTGGGGAAGTAATGAAGGTAAGGGAAGGTATATAGGAGATAAGGGAAATGGGGTATGTAGGAGAGGGCAGCTCAAACAAGTTTATTCACAAAGGCTAGAGACAGAGAATATTGGGGAAATAGGCTGGTCACTTCAAGTAGAGAAGGTATCCCTATGATGTAAAGGAGTTTGGGCCAGTTAGAAATGTTTAGGTTTGGGTGGAGGATTTTCTCTTGTCAGTTTCTAATGTCCCTCAGGGAGGAGTCAAAAGGGATCCTCCCTGCCAGTCAAACTGATTGCTGCAGGAAGTCTTGGGTAGGTACTTCCTGCCAAGATGGATGCCCACAGTTCCTCTCAAGAAATAAAAGAAAATAATTTCTTCTCTCTTAGCCCTTTCCTTAAACTTCAATATAATGATTCATCAGAGGCTTTGAGTAGGTAACAAGGGATTTATTAATCTCAGGTTAATCAGATGGAAAGAAGTTCAGGGTTTTCTAACTGCTGCTAGGGAGAGAGGTGAGGATGGGGGATGGGTCGAGGAGAGGTTTAGACTGAGAGAGCCTGCTCTCCCAGTTGGGAGATTTGACTGCCTTTTAAGTAAAATGTTTATCAAATCACTAAAACTAGGGGTAACTTATTTGAGGATTCTCTACTTGTCTATAGAAACTAAACCCACAATGTCCAATCACCAAACCCTCCCTTCCACCCAGGGCCCAAAGGAAATTCAGGGGAAGGGGAGGGATATGGATGGATAGATCAGGGAGAGGTCCAGAGAAATGAGATATGTCTAAATTTCTCCAAGACATAATAAGCACAGGCCAAGGCCGAAGCAATTAGGCCAAAGCCAAGCCAAAAGAGCAAAAGCAAAAGCCTTCAGCCACAGTGAAAGCCAGAAGGCAAAAGCTCTGTCAGTTGGAACTTCACCTCTATTTATAGCTTCAAGTTCCAACTGACTTTCCAGAGATTCTAAGACTTCTAACTGACTTTTTGTGACTGTTAGAAATTACAGAAGCAAAATGTTTCTGTTAGCCACCTTGCATTACAAATAGGGTGAACAATATGACTAGATTGTGATTTTCATCTTTGATATAATTAGCCACAGCCCACAGAATTTTACAGTTATATATATATATATATATATATATATATATATAT
>NC_058130.1:532322322-532368316 GCF_016433145.1 Gracilinanus agilis | reverse complement strand
GGATTTATACCAGAATGCAAGGATGGTTCAACATTAGGAAAACCATCCACATAATTGACCATATCAACAGTCTTAACAAACAAAAATCACATGATTATCTCAATAGATGCTGAAAAAGCCTTTGACAAAATACAGCATCTATTCCTATTGAAAACACTGAAAAGTATAGGAATAGAAGGACCTTTCCTAAAAATAATAAACAGTATATACCTAAAACCATCAACAAACATCATATGCAACAGGGATAAATTAGAAGCCTTTCCAATAAGATCAGGAGTGAGACAAGGATGCCCGTTATCACCTCTATTATTCAACATAGTACTAGAAACACTAGCAGTAGCAATTAGAGAAGAAAAAGAAATTGACGGTATCAAAATGGGTAAGGAGACTAAGCTATCACTCTTTGCAGAAGATGAAATGGTCTACTTAAAAAATCCTAGCAAATCAACTAAGAAGCTTGTAGAAATAATCAACAACTTTATCAAAGTTGCAGTATACAAAATAAATGCACATAAATCATCAGCATTTCTATACATTTCCAATACATTAGAGCAGCAAGAAGTAGAAAGAGAAACACCATTTAAAATCACCCTAGATAATATAAAATACTTGGGAATTTGTCTACCAAAACAAACACAGTAATTATATGAAAACAACTACAAAACACTTTCCAAACAAATAAAACTGGATCTAAACAATTGGAAAGCCATTGATTACTCTTGGGTAGGACAAGCTAACATAATTAAAATGACCATTCTACCCAAATTAGTTTACCTATTTAGCGCCATACATATCAAACTACCAAAAAACTTCTTTACTGAATTAGGAAAAACAATAACAAATTTCATTTGGAATAAGAAAAGATCAAGAATATTAAGGGAAATAATGAAAAAAAATGTGAAGGAAGGGGGCCTAGCAGTACCAGATATTAAACTATACTATAAAGCAGCAGTCATCAAAACAATATGGTACTGGGGGCAGCTGGGTTGCTTAGTGGATTGAGAGCCAGGCCTAGAGACGGGAGTTCCTAGGTTCAAATCTGGCCTCAGACACTTCCCAGCTGTGTGACCCTGGGCAAGTCACTTGACCCCCATTGCCTGCCCTTACCACTCTTCTGCTTTGGAGCTGATACACAGTATTGACTCTAAGACAGAAGGTACAGGTTTAAAAAAAACAATAATATGGTACTGGTTAAGAGACAGAAGGGAGGTTCAGTGGAATAGACTTAGGGTAAATGACATCAAGAAGACAGTGTATGATAAACCCAAAGAGTCCAACTTTTGGGACATGAATCCACTATTTGACAAAAACTGCTGGGAAAATTGGAAAACAATATGGGAGAGATTAAGTTTATATCAACCTCTCACACCCTACACCAAGATAAATTCATAATGGGTGAATGACTTGAATATAAAAAGGTAAACTATAAATAAGTTAAGTGAACACAGGATAGTATAGTTGTCAGTTCTTTGGGAAAGGAAAGATTTTAAAACCAATCAAGAGTTAGAGAAAATTACAAAATATAAATTAAATGGTTTTGATTATATTAAACTAAAAAGCTTTTTTACAAACAAAAACAATGTAGTCAAAATCAGAAGGGAAACAATAAATTGGGAAAAATATTTATAACAAAAACTCTGACAGGGGTCTAATTACTCAAATATACAAGGAGTTAAATAAATTGCATAAAAAATCAAGCCATTCCCCAATTGATTAATGGGAAAGAGACATAAATAGGCAATTTTCAGGTAAAGAAATCAAAAGTATCAATAAGCACATGAGAAATTGTTCTTAATCTCTAATAATTAGAAAAATGCAAATCAAAACAACTCTGAGATTTCACCTCACACCTAGCAGATTGGCTAAAATGTAAGAAGAGGAGAGTAATGAATGCTGGAGAGGATGTGGCAAAATTTGGACATTAATGCATTGCTGGTGGAGTTGTGAACTGATCCAACCATTCTGGCTGGCAATTTGGAACTATGCTCAAAGGGCTATTAAAAAATGCCTGCCCTTTCATCCAGCCATACCATTGTTGGGTTTGTACCCCAAAGAGATCATTAATAAACAGACTTGTAAGAAAATATTTATAGCTGCACTTTTTGTGGTGGTAAAAAATTGGAAAAAGAGGGTATGCCCTTTAATTGGGGAATGGCTGAACAAATTGTGGTATATGCTGGTGATGGAATACTATTGTGCTCAAAGGAATAATAATCTGGAGGAGTTCCAGGTGAACTGGAAAGACCTCCATGAATTGATGCAGAGTGAAAGGAGCAGAGCCAGAAGAACATTGTACACAAAGACTGATATACTATGGTAAAACAGAATGTAATGGACTTATGTACCAGTAGCAATGCAATGACACGGGACAATTCTGAGGGATTTATGGTAAAGAACGCTACCCACATTCAGAGGAAGGACTGCAGGAGAGGAAATATATAAGAAAAACAACTGCTTGAATGCATGGGTTGAGGCAGACATGACTGGGGATGTAGACTAGAAACTACCACAACAATGCAACTATCAACGATTTGGAAATAGGTCTTGATCAATGACACATGATAAAACCAGTGGAAATGGGCGTTGGAATGGGGGGTGTTCGGGGGAGTGAAGGGGAAACTAGGAGCATGAATCATGTAACCATGTTAAAAACAAATATTATTAAATGATAGACAAAAGCATATGTAAGAAATTTACCTAGATAACAATATTTAAACTCTCTAGGAAATATAAATAAACTAAAGAATGACATTATCATGAAATTCCATAAATACCTACATGGGACTGCTTTTCTAATCTTTCTCATAGCTCCTTGGAAATCTACTAGTAACTGATTTATTTAGTCAAATTATTAACCCATACAATGAGGTCTCATGAGAACTCTAGTATGCAAAAGATTAAAATAAAACAGTTCATCAATTCTTGACTATTGAGAGAGAAAGAGAGAGAGAGAGAGAGAGACAGACAGACAGACAGACAGACAGACAGACAGACAGAGACAGAGCGACAGAGACAGAGAGAGACCGAGAGAGATCTACTTAAACTCCATGGTTAGTTATGTTTAGAATTTCTTTCCATAATTTCATTTCATAATGCATTGCATTACTTAACACTGCTCATCACTGGAACATTTTTCCTTTATAATGAACTAAACACATTAACTACTGCACTACTCCCAGTGGAGTTAAAGAGAAGCTGTTAATGCACTGATTGGTAATATAGGGAACTTTTCCGTTACCTTAAAACAAGACTTATCTATGCTTTATCATCCTTATTCCTTTTCTTGAATATCCTAGTTAGACTTATAATCACTTTTTGGCTATTCTCTCTATTCTTCATGATTTGTTTAAGTCTTCTTGATGATGATTTTGAAAATAATGAAGATTATGATAGCTTGCATTTATGGAGTGCTTTAAGTTTTGCTAATTCCTTTATGAATATATCATTGTATCCTTATAAAAATCCTGTTATTACTTCTATTTTACAAATGATGAAATCAAGGCAGAAATTTTAGTGATTCACTCAGGCATTTGTAGCTAGTAAGTGTTTGAGATTGGATTCGAACTAACTTGATTCCAAGAATGGTATCCTATTTTGTCACTGAAATACACAGATAACACACAAACACACAAATACACACACACGATATTTTTTTGGGGGGTAGGGATAGGGAATGTCTCAGTTAGTTGATAAATACTAATATTAAGGTTTTTCTGCACACATGACTCTATTCTAAATACTAGTAATATAAATATAAGCAAAGATATAGGCCTTGCCTTCAGAAATAAGCTTATGTTCTAATGGATAGAAACAACTCAAAAAATGGGTGCTGAAAAATGATGGGGCCACAGGAATAGAGAGAAGAAATACTTGAATGTGTTATAGTAGTTAAATCCAGAGAATAAAGGATGACAGGTGTAAGTTCTTCAATATGGAGGATAAAGGAGAAAATAAACGGCTAAGATATTCAGGGGACAAATGTGGTCTATATCAGGGAGGACTAGTCTGTGTTCCTTTCTTACATGAATATTCTATGAAGAATTCCTATGAGTAGATGAAGAGCTTTGTAGAAATAGACAGAGGAGGCCGCTGACTCAGGCCAGTTCAATGATAATTTAATATTAGAACATTTATAGGTCATTCAATAGTTAACAAAAAGGTATTCAATTGGCCATAAGAGAAGAATATTCAATAAAAATAAACAGTGAGAACAGCAAGTTAATATAATTAAGGATAGATATATTGCCTAGATTATTTAATTTGGGTCACAGAACTCCTAGAGATCTCCTTGACCGATTTTTCATCCAGGAAGTGATGCCAACAGCCTGAATCTTTAATTCATAGAGGTAATAATGTTTTGAGATTACCCTCAAAATCTCTTAAGGTACAAATAATCTAACTTGTATGGGAACAGGGAATATGTGATTTCGCCATTCACAACATGGTATTCTGGTAAGTTTATCAACAACTGCTTCTGTAATGTCAGGTACACTTGGTGTTGTGAAGTCTTGGTTTTGGTACAAGTGATATGTGTTTCTATGCTGCTCACTTTGTGGTAGTTAAGGGGATGAACTGCTTTCTATGAAGTTTGCTATGGTTAATACAAAGCTGAAATGACTCTCAGATTCCTAATGAGCAGAGTGGCCTGTCCATTTTTTGTCATGCTAACCATTTTATATATGTTTTGTTTTGTTTTTTTCAAATTGATCTGCTGGATTTCTGCCCAATCTGGAAATGTTAATGGTGCTTTTATTTTGAGTCTGATTTTGTGAAATTAGAACAGTGAAGTGAAAATGCTTTAAATGGATGTAGTTACCCAATCCAGAAAATTGAACTAAGATGTGTTTTGCTGAGTTCGTGTGAAAAGAGAATGGAGGGAAAGAGAGTCATTGAGTCCTGTCGCAATGAAGTAAAATGAAGAAATTTGTCCATCAGTGTTCCTATGTTCTTTCATCATCTCTTGCTTATTCCTCCAGAAATTAGTGATAAAAAAATAGCATTGAATGTGTATTGAATGTGCTTTGCTCAAATAAGGATAACTGAGTGCTTATATTGTACTAGAGGTACTTCTCTGATCAGTTTTGAAATTAAATGTGAAAATGCCTTCAGCTAAGGTAATGTTTTCATGAGTATTGGAAAAGAGTGCAAAACAGAATCTAGAGAATATAATTTTGTCTGTGGCTTAGAATAAGAATGCAAGAGGGCTAGGCAGATAAGGAGTATATTCACTTTCACACTCCTTGGCTCATAAACCCTGTCAGCCTTAGAGATATTATTATTTCCTTTTCAGAACAGAAAGGACTTTCCATGGTGTTCATATCTTCACTGTATTTAACTTTCATCTTTTTTGTGTTTTTATACTCTAATTTTTGCCTTTCTAATCCCTCTTTTCCTCCAAATCCCCTTTTCTTCTTCCCATAATTTATAATTTGACTTCAGTCATTCTTCTCACTGTCAATAGGACAACAGTGGGAGTTATTAAGATGTACATTAGGAGATCTCAAATATGAATGATTTTTAGAATTGCTATTCATTTCTTCATGGAACATAAACAACGGAGGAATAGTATTCAAATTGGATTAGATTATCAGTAATTTGGGACAATTCTACTTTCTTTTTTTTCAGAGTGTAGATTTTTTCTTTTTTTATGGTAAATTAAAAGTAATATGAAAACCATACCAATAGAGGATAGGCATATTGCTATACGTGCATGTATACATGTGTATATATATATATACACATACATATACTTATATAATTTGTCAAAACTTTCTGATTTTTTTTATTATAAACTTGATAAATGCAAGCAAACATTTTGTAAAGAAATATATGCAACAAAAAGATAATTAAATATAACTGTAAATTTATACTACCAATAGTTTGGTTTTATTAAAAGTTCACATTTGATTTTAAACCATAGTAGCAAAAATATACTGCTTTTCTGTGTCCCTTCTGTACTTCCTTATGCTCTTTGTATTTTTTCTGATTGCCATTGAAACTTTAATTTTCTCTTTTGGCATTAAAATCACAACCTACTAAATCCTTCCCTTTGAATTTCCCTTATCAAATAGAAACTTTCATTTATAAAAAAATAAGTATAGTTAAAGTGTTTCTTTAGCAATTTTCTTATGCATCAATGGGTCATTATATCAAAGTTAAGTGATTTTAAGTTTTCTTTTATACCATAACAATTGTAATATTAATTATTGCCCTAGTCATTCTGAAGTCATTTTGTATCATTTCATGTAAAATTTTCCAGGTTTTTTTCTGATTCTCTTCCTTTTATTTACCAATCAATAATATTCCCTTACCTGCTTTATACACTTCCCTTCTAAAACTGATGGTCATGACTTCTTTTTTTAAAACAAGTTCTCTCTTTCTCCCTCCCTCTCTCCCTCCCTTCCTCTCTCTCTCTCTCTCTCTCTCTCTCTCTCTCTCTCTCTCTCTCTCTCTCTCTCATACACACACATGTATGTATGTATTTACCTTCCTACAAAAAGTCTTTAAGGTATGTACCTAGTAGTGGTATTATACAATATTACTACAAATCCTACAATAAAGATGTTGCATAATTTTAGATATTGTTCCAAATTTCTTTCTGTGATGGTTGGATCAATATATAGCTCTACCAGTAGTACACCAATGTGATTGGCCTTGTACAGCCCACTCAACAATTTGAATTTTTTAAAAAAAATCATCTCTCTGCCAATATGACAAATGTAAAGTAGAACATCAGAACTGTTTACATTTATAGTTTTAATATTTCTAGTGTTAGATCTTTTTGCTCTTTCCATTGCAGTTAGATTATATTTCTTCTCCTTAAAACATCTATTCATGCTATTCAGAAATTTATTTACTAGATAGTAAATTTCCTGGATGGTTCCTTTTTCTTGTATATAAATACACATCAGTATGTAACTGATACACTGCATTGATTCTATTTGTGCAGAAAATCTTTTTCATTTTATACGATAAAATAGTACATTTTGTTTATATAATTATTTCACCCTATATTTGGTTGAGAAATCCCTTCATCCATAACTGTGAGATTTATTTCTATTGTTTATTTTATTAAGCAACATTACATTTTTGTTATATAATAAATAGCATGCATTATATTTTGATTGGAATTTAGCATTAATATTCTATTTTGTCAATTTTGCATCTATTGATATAATCATATAAATATTTTGGTAATGATCAAAATATCTTTGTATCCAGATTTCTGCCAAATTGCCACTATTCTGAAGAAATTATATCTTCAAAAATTTAGAATTAAGAAAAAAGGACAATTATGAATAATTTAATTTTGGCTGAAATATAGTGGACCTGAGAAAAGTGATGATAGTAGTATAAGGGATTTCATCTTTTACTATAAAGTACGATTAAAACTATTAATTTTCCCCCTTTTCTTTCTCTTAATACTACCTATAATCCCAAAATTTCTCATCAACTAATCACATTATTTTCTACTTCATATTGCCTTCATTAATTTGTTGTTGTTTTTCAGTTATGTATGACTCTTCGTGTCCCAATTTGGGATTTTCTTGGGAAAGATACTGGAGTTTGCTATTTACTTCTTTAGCTTAGTTAAGAGATGAGGAAACTGAGGCAAAAAGGATTAAGTGATTTGTGTAGGTAGGATCACAAAGTCAGTAAGTGAGTTTCAATTTGTACTTGGATCCTACTGACCTCAGAGCCTGCATTCTATTCACTATGTCACTTAGCTGCCCCAATTTATTTAATTGATTTATCCTGTTTCAAATTATATCAGAATTGTAGAGGACAGCTAAATGACTCAGCTGATTGAGAGCAAGGCCCAGGGACAGGATGTTCTGGATTCAAATCTGATCTCAGACACTTCCTAGCTGTGGGACCCTAGGGAAGTAACTTAACCTCCATTGCTTAGCTCTTACCACTTTTCTGGCTTGGAGCCAATACAGAATATTGACTCTATGATGGAAGACTAGGTTAAAAAATATTATAAGACAATTTTGTGGAGTGAAATGTCAAACAATTAAACGTCATAACACCTCTTTTTAAATCTCAACTTTAAGAATAAAAAGTTGACCTTGAATAAATTATTTAACTTCTCTGCTCCCTGATTTCTTAATCTATTCAAATTGAGATATAAACATTTGTGGCCTCTAAGTACCCTTACCACTAAATATAATTTGGAATGTAGTGGATTTCATCATAACTTACAGCTATGCCTTAAGCAATCTGATTGTTCAGTTGGTGGTCAAAAGAGGAATAATAGCCCTCCAGGCCTTCTACTATTTCCTATTTGTTCAAGTGTAACTGTCCTCTGTGCTAACTTCCTGAGAATATATAATTTGTGCATAGAGAGCTATAATAGAAGGCACCAACTTCAAAGTGTCTGAATTGCTAAACCAGTCATTGTCTATAGAGAACAAAAATCAAACCAGCAGAGATGCCTAGTGAAAGGATTGTATTAGAGTAAACTTATGGTCTCCTGAAAGATCAGGAAGACAAAGAAAGATTTTAATGGAAGACTGGCCAAAATGATCTTTACTTCACTTTAACAAAAGTAACAGATTTAGAAGTTCTTATAATAATGCTAAAAAGGACAAGATAAAGAAACTATCTGTAAATTACTGAGGTCACTGGTTGGTCCTATTCTGAAAAATAGGAATGCTAGAAGACTGATATGTTTGTTGTTTTTAATCTGTATTTTTTTTTCTTTTCAGTTGACAGACTTGTACCCAGCCCTGTTTCTCAGTTTATTTCTACTCTACCATCAGCACTTTTGTCTTCAGCAGTGAGATACTCTACCAGGAAGAAATCTTCCATCCAGCATTTTGTCAGTCAGTTCAAAAGAGTTTGAGGCACAGCTAAGAAAGCATTAATCATTATCACCAGTCCAGTGATGGTGAACCTATTACATGGGTGTTAAAGATGGTAAACAGTGCACTCTCTGTGCACAACAGGCCACCCTCCCTCCCCACCACCATCCCCCCAGTTCCTTACTAGAAAGGCAGAGGGACTCAAGAGGAGTTACTCCCCTACCCCTCTCCACCATGTCTGATGGCATTTTTTTCACATCCCCTACCCTCTTCCCAACAGTCCAATGGCAGCTCACAGTGGGTCAGGTGGGCAACTCATAGATGGCAGGATTGGAGAGGAGCAGAGCACTCAAGCCATTGCCCTCTCCCCTCTCTAGACTCTCTGAGGACATTCCTCACTTAATCTGCCCCTTCACCCAGCAGCCCAATGGGAGCACTGCCTCTCTCCTTGTGTGGGGTAAGGTTCTAGGTGGGGGGAGGGGCATGGCACATGATCTAGGGGAGGGCAGCAGTCCTTCTCTAAAAGGTTTGCCACCAGTGATCCAGTCATTATCTAGCCAAAGAGAGATAGAGAGGTAGCAACTTAAGGGTGGAAGGAGCTTTAAAGAGTGTGAACTAGTAGAGCATTTGACTGAAGAACTATCATTAATAATCAAGAGGCAAAGTATGTAAGTCTTCCACAAGCAGAGAAGATACATTAAAATAATCAAATCAAAGAGCTCTAAAAGATTGCCTGCCCTTTGATCCAGCCATACCACTGCTGGGTTTGTAACCCAAAGAGATCATAAGGAAAAAGACTCGTACAAAAATATTTATAGCCGCACTCTTTCTGGTGGCAAAAAAACCTGGAAAACGAAGGTACAACTTTCAGTTGGGGAATGGCTGAACAAATTGTGGTACCTGCTGTTGATGAAATACTATTGTGCTAAAAGGAATAATAAACTGGAGGAATTCCATGTGAACTGGAAAGACCTCCAGGAGAACATTGTACACAGAGACTGATACAATGTGGTACAATCGAATGTAATGGACTTCTGTACTGGCAGCAATGCAATGACCCAGGAAAATTCTGAGGGATTTATGGAAAAGAACGCTACCCACATTCAGAGGAAGAATTACAGGAGTGGAAACACAGAAGAAAAACAACTGCTTGAACACATGGGTTGATGAGGACATGATTTGAGATATAGACTCTAAATGACCACCACAGTACAATCATCAATAATATGGAAATAGGTCTTGATGTATGACACATGAAGAATCCAGTGGAAATGCACACAATGGCTATGGGGGGGAAGAGTGTTGGGAGAGAGAGAGTAAGAACATGAATCATGTAACAATGGAAAAATGTTTTTAAAAATTAAAATAGATTTAAAAGGGAAAAACAAACAAACAAAAAACAAACAAAAAATCTGTCACTGGTGGGATAAAGTGCCTTGATCACATATGCTTCGTATATTGTGCCCCACCCCCGCCACAATACTTCGTGTCCCATTTTCCCAAATATATTGTTAATCAATCATCTAACATTTAATAAGTGTTTACGTGTCATGGTCTGTTAAGTGCTATGATGCAAAGAAAGGCCAAAACAAATCAGAATAAAGCCATCCCTACTTTCAAGAAGCTCACTATCTAATGGGGAAAATAACTTTCAATTAATTATGTAAAAAGAAGACAGTTAAAAAAAAACTGTGAAGAGCAGGGTGAAGGTTGTTTCAGAATAAAGGGCCTAAAAATAAGGATGGCCAGGAAAGGTTTCTTACAGAATGTAAGGGAATATAGCTATGATGATGGAAGCAAAGGAAGACTGAGGCAGAAATGTGGAGGGAGAAAGACAATGAAAATCTCTTTGTGTATTTGTTGGAGACAATATCCTGGAAATTAGTCTCCTTCTGGGAACATAGACTCTATATACATCGCAAGATAGCCTGTATATTCCAACTCATTGAGGTATGAGATGAAGTATTGAGTTTGGCAAAGAGTTAAGTGGTCACTGACTGGGACAGAGAATACATGAAAGTGAACAATAGTAAATACATCTGAAAAAGTTAAGTAGGAAGATGATTATGGCTGCCATTAAATGTCAAGCTGAAGAATTTGTAATTTACCTTTCCAAAATGGCTTATTGGACAGAGTGCTGGGCTTAGAGTAAGAATAGCTTGGGTTTGAATCTTTGACATTTTACTCGTAATGAGGATGGGTAAGTCACTTCATTTCATTCATAAGTTTACTGTGATGTTCAAGGGAAATAATGTTTGTATAGTATTAAGTATATTTTAAAGTATTATATAAATTTCAGTTATGGTCAGTTTAATTTAATGGTAATCAAAAATTGTTTTTTTAAGTAACATTCAGGAATGGTAAACAGTTGTAATTTATGAACAGTAGAATTGAGAAATGATGACATCTTTTATTTTATTTTTGTATTTTCTATTAGTATATACTTAGGTTCATGTAGGTGATGCATTACATAAAGTGCTGATCCTAAAGTGAGTAGGACTTGAGTTCAAATTTAGACTCAGACAGTTATTAGTTATGAAACCCTGGGCAACTCATGGAATCTTGTTTGCCTCGATTTCCTCATCTGTAGAGAATCTCCTCAGGGGAAGAAAGAAATAACAAAGCACTCCAATATCTTCGCCAAGAATACCTCAAATTGATTCATAAAGAGTTGGGCATTATTAATCATTTGAACAATATAATTATTAATTCCCTATATTTCAGATAATAGTTTTATTATTAAAATAATAGAGCCCAGTCTTGAATGGCCTTTCCAACACAGTGACATTATGATTCTTTATTTTCTTTGTTTAGTTGTTGTCTATTCTTCATCCTATTCCTATCCCACAGTACCTTAATTATCCAAAATAACTCTCCATTACTAATGAATTATTAAACTAAAATTTAAATATAAACAATTAAACAAAATTTACCTCTAGACACATCATACTTGGTAATGATAAAATATTTAGTTACTTTCCTCTTCACCAAGAATAGGAAGCATATTTTTGTACTATGCAATCAAGGTTTTTCATTGCATTTAACTTTACCTGTATTTTTAAAGTTTTCTCCCTCAATTTTTAATCGTAGTTTTGGTTATAGAGTTCTCCTGATATGGCTTCTTCATTTTTTTCCTGTTTTTGTTGTTGTTGTTATTGTTGTTGTTTTAATTCATAAAAGTCTCCCCAAAGATTCTCTGAACTATTCATATGTGTCATTTTAATTATCTATTTATTAAATTATTTTTGTCCCTTTAAATTTTTATACTATAATTTTTAGCCATTCTCCAATTTATGGCACTTACTTTGTTTCCACTTCCTTGCTTTCACAAAGTGCTATTAACATTTTAATATATATGTTATCTGTGGTGTCTTTGACCTCCATGAGGTTTTATATTTATGTTTAGAAGAGGGATAAGTGGATCAAAGAGCTAAGTTTTTGGACTCAATTTTGGGAGCAATCTCAGTCTCCTTCACCCATTACCCAGTCTTGCTGAAAGAACCCTTTTCAGTCAAAACTTACAATTATAGGAAAGGATAGAAATAGAAATAGAATTAGAAAATATAATCAGGCAACTTTCATCCCTATTTAAAAAAAACCCAACCAAAAATCCCCCCAATATTCTAAATCTTTTGCTCATCCAAAAAGAAAGTATAATTCTTTTTAAAATCACTAGTGTGTACATTAGTGATTTGATATAATATTTGTTATGCATGTGGCACCATATTAGAAGTAAGACTCAAATGACTTGGAAATTCTAAAGGTTTGAATACGGAATAATAAATTTTTGCAATGAAAAGAAAATAACTGGAATATTTCATGTACCATAAATATTTAGCTTCCTTAATTTCTGAAGATTTCAAAATGTTACCTCTACCATGTATAAAAATGTTAATTTCATTAGTTTTCTTATTTCATATTTTATTCACAGTATTAATAGGTAATAACTATTACTGCTTTTTGTGGAATTGTATTTATTAAAGTCACTTTATTTACTAAAAGTCCAAAACTAATGTTGTAACCAATTCTTCATTTTTATCAAAAAGTAGAAATGGGGCTTGCAATGGTTGTAATAGGAGTCTGCAAACTCATACAGTTGCTACACTGTGCTTGATTATCCAAAAGTAAATTTTTTCTGTTCTTCGTAGGCCAGATTCCTTATGTGTGTATATACATGTACACATACATGCACACACACAAATACACACACATTGATACTGCTAATCACTGCAAGTGTGGGCACAAAGTGATTATTACTATTATTTTTATCATAGTAACTCATGAGTACCACTTACAAGAAATGGAAGAAAGAATTTGATTTTTTATTCAAGAAAGTATTAATGAAATAACGGATCCTTGAAATATCAGAATTTCACAAAGGTACTTTCTAAGACTTAGGAACCAAATCGAATCCACAGTCCTTCCCCTAAAGCTAAGTGTTAGTTCTTTTTCAGAATGAGAAAAACTTACCACCACAATCAAATACTTTCAGAGAATCTACATTGATTTCTGTAGGGGGTAAAGGCAAGATCATTTTAGAGCCTCGCAACTGAAGTACATGTTGAGTTACCATTGAAATCACAGCAATTCCTTCTAAACATAGATTTAGCAGCAAGAGAGCAATAACAGCAGTAAAGAACCCAACCTTCCATTAACAGGTGCTTTAAAAAAATGAATAGGAAATGCATTTCTAGCTTCTCTCTAATCTTTTCTTTTGCTATTTCTTATCCATTCTAGTGCCTAGAGTGATGATGCATTATATTAGTTTTGACCTCCAGTACTGAGAACACAAAAAAATGCACTACAGATTTCATTCTGGTAAATGCCAGAATGAGAACTAATTCTTCTTTTCATTTCAATTCCACAAATTTTATTTAGCATCTATTATGTGTAAAGCACTATGAGAGGTAATGTTGCAGAGTGGATAGTGAGGTAGACTTGGAGTCAGGACCATCTGGATTCAAATACTGTCTCTTAAAGATACTGGTTGACTGACCCTAGGCTAGTCACTTAATGTTTAAATATTCACAGGCAACTCTGAGAATATGATTTACTGAAAGGTATGTGTCTGTATTCTTGGAGGAGGGAAAGCTTCCTCTCCCAAAGGAAGCTTTTTTTTCCTTTTTTAAATTTTGATTTTGATTTTGAATATTTTCCCATAGTTACATGTTTCATGTTGTTTCCCTCTCCCCCAAACCCCCACCCACCCACCTGTAGCCGACGCTCAATTCCATTGGGTTTTACATGTATTATTGATTAAGACACTATTCCATATTATTTATAGTTGGACTAGAGTTATTGTTTAGTGTCTACATCCCCAATAATATTCCCATCAGGCCATATGATCAAGCAGTTGTTTTTCTTCTGTGTTTCTTCTCCCACCATTCCGAAGGAAACTCTTTAAATCAATTAAATCACAAATTAGGAAAGGAAAGGAAAGGAAAGGAAAGGAAAGGAAAGGAAAGGAAAGGAAAGGAAAGGAAAGGAAAGGAAAGGAAAGGAAAGGAAAGGAAAGGAAAGGAAAAGAAAAAGTATTATTTAAGGGACCCTGCTACTTAAGAGAAAATCAAAGATAAAAATACAATACTTGCCCTCAAGCAGCTTAGATTTTTTTGTCTGTTTATAAAAAAGGATTTGGTATAGTCAATGTAGACCCTCAAAAACTGATTTATTTATGTAACCACTGGATACATGGTGCTACACTGTAGATGCATAAGCAAACCACAGAGATATATTGGAGCTGTTTCTTAAACTGATAAGGGGGAATTTAAAAAAAAGACCCTGAATATTCTACTGAATTCAGATATCAATGTGTATCATAACATCTAGGATATATTCAGGAATGACATTCCTCTGAATTTCTCTAGAACATTTTGACTTTCACAAAATTTTGTTCATTATATTTATCCCTCCTTTTTTTTCTTTTATCAATTATTTTTATTTATGTCTGCTTCTTCATCTCACTGTCTCTTTCTTCCTTTCTCCTTTTTTCCATTTCCATTCTTCACCTTCTTATCTTTCATCCAAATTATTTTCATTTGAATTTATCAATGAATGTCTATAAATCCAGTGATCCATGCATGCTTATATCCCTTAAAATGCATATGAATCTATGGCTACTTGTTTTAATAAATTTACATTATTTTTTATCTTCTCTGTCTCCTCTATTTGGTATTTTTGGTCTTCTTCCCATACAGTCTTTGGAAGGGTATTAAATATTCAGTGAGTCCAAGATTCCTCATTCTTTGTTATTCCTATATATAACTTGAACAGAAGACTGAAATATCGGTGCTACATTTTCTCATAGATAGTTTCCTAGAGCAGTGATGAGCAACCTTTTGAGCTTGGTGGGTCAAAATTCACCAAAAAACGAGCATAACACAGGTTTTGTGTCATTTTGAGAAAAAAAAACATAATTTCATGATATTTATAGTTTAAATAACAAAAAATGCATAATTTTAATATATAACTGTAATAAACCAAAATAGATAAATTAATATAGGTAGAATTGTCATCTATAGTGTAGAGTATCTACATTACACTACAGCAAATGTTTCATCCTTAACATGTGGCCCCATACTTCTCTGTATGTGGCTGCATGTCATCGAAAATGGCTACGTGTGTCACTGCTGACACACATGTCATAGGTTTGCCATCACTGGCCTAGAACAATGACCAGTTAAATGATTTGCCTACAATCACATTCAGTATGTGTCAGAGACAAGACCTGATCTCAGGTCTTCTGACTTCATGGCCACTTCTACTATTCACTATATAATATCCTCTCTCATGGGGAAAAAAAGATTAAATAATTTATTATAAAACTTGTAAAATATTATTTAAAGGTACCTAGATTTCGGTACCATTAGAAAGAAAAAGAAATAATTCATAACTAAAAAGATGCAAGAAAAGTATTAAGAGAAAGCCTACAATCAGAAGATCATGCATACATATACTTATATAATATGTATATTATTATTACTATGTTATTATATTAATTATATTATTAATATATTAATATGTACTGTAAATACATTCATATGAAACATAGGTACTTTTTCTTTATATTTTCTATACAACTATGGTATGGTTTGTAATATTTTTATTGACATTGGAACAACTGGAAATTTTTTACTATGCTATGTCCCTCTCTGGTCGCAACCAATCTCAACTACTGCCTAGTTTATAGTAATGTGGCATGCATTGGTTCAGGAGAATAGAAAATATTGACAACCATAAAATTCAAGATACTCTATATATCATTACTCCTCTAAGTCTGCGTTCTGTTTTGATTCTAAACTCAACTTGCCTGATAGTGCTACAGAAAGTTCTGGTTTAGTTACAAATGACCATATGCAATACTGGATTGATACAAATTACACACACAAAACTGAGTATTCTTTATTACCCCTATTACCAGTGAAGTCCAATAACAATGGAGAACCCCTTGTTACCTTAGAAATCAGGGGGGTATATTATGAGGAACTACTGGACACTGGTGCAACATGTTCTGTTTTACACGAGGCACAAGAAGGAGGCCAATACCAGGGTAGTTTGAAAGTGAGAGTTGCTTCTGGGATAGCCCAACAAGTCCTGAAGCTAAAAGTTAAAATGTTAAAATTTGGCCCTCTAACTCTCAATCACACCTTTATATTGATGCCATCTTGTCCTTTTAACCTTGTGGGGAGGGATCTCTTGTGTAAATTGGCTGCCACCATCCAATGTCAACTGGATGGGCAGATCTATCTCCACCTACCCAAGAGATCTCTGAAACACCACCTCATTTTATTTTTAGACCCATATAGTGAGGAACCAACTTACCAATCAAATGATAACATCTATGAGCTTCCTGACAATATTCCTGACTACATATGGGCTAAAAATTCTAATGAGGTGGACAGGATTTTGTCCGGGGAATGAGTAAGAATAGAGGTAAAAGAAGGCTTACCTCCAGGAATTCCTCAGTTCAGACTTAGCCAAAAGGTGGTTGAGGGAGTGAAACCCATCATAGAAAGTTTATTAAAGCATGGTATATTAAGATATGGCTTCTCACAATACAACATCCCAATCATGCTTGTGAATAAAGCCAAACTATCTCCAAATAGGAAGACTCAATGGCGTTTAGTACAAGATCTCAGAGCAATTAATGACCATGTGCAAAAGACCTATGCCATAGTACCAAGTCCATCATGAATCATAGCAGCAACACCACCCCAAGCTGCTTGGTTTACTGTTCTGGACTTGAGCTCTGCATACTTCTCTGTTCCCCTGCAGAGAGACAGCCAGAAGCTGTTCACTTTCACATGGGAAGACAAATCCATCCTATGGACCCATTTGCTTCAGGGTTTTCAGATTCAGCTTCTGTCTTCTGTCAAATACTGCAGAGAGACCTTGAGTTGATCACTTTCCAAGATAGCAAAATGGTACATTATGTTGATGACATCCTACTAATATCACCATCTGCTGAAGTCAGCTATACAGACAGCATACACTTAATCAAAGAGCTAGGCAAAAGGGGCCATAAAATTCCCAAAACAAAACTTTAGTTTGTGAGGAAAAAAGTAAATTATTTAGGATTCTTCCTAGAAAAAGGCTCCAGAAGAATTTCCCAAAAAAGAATACAAGATATACAGAGGTTGATTTTGCCTAAGACCAAGAGGCAGCTCAGGGCAATCAAAGGAGTAACACATTTCTGTAGAAACTGGATTCCAGGTTATGCTTTCATCACCAAACCTCTGAAAGAGCTAATTAACTAGGAAGGAAGTTCCAGAACTGTTAAAAGTATCAAAAGACCATGTCCATGCTATAGAGAAAGTAAAATCACTCACTCTATCAGCACCAGTCCTAGGTATCCCTGATCACGACAAACCATTCCTCCTTTATGTACATGAGGATAAAGGTATAGCCTCCAGTGTTCTCACTAAGTCATTTAGGAATACCCTAAGACCAGTTGCCTATTACAGCTCAAAACTAGATTCAGTAATCTGAGGAATGCCAAGCTGTTTGAGGGATATTGCTGCTGTAGCCATCATGATTAGAAAAGCATCTTCCTTGGTATTAGGGGGTGAACTGAAAGTATTTTCCCCACATCAGTTGGAATCTACATTAAGAAACACCACACTTCAAGCATTTACCTCCCAAAGACTATCACAATACCAAGCAATCTTGTTGGCTAATGAAAACATAACTTTTCACCAGTGCAGAAATGTAAATCCTGTGACTCTGATCCCAGATTTACCTCTGGAAGGAGAAAGTCTACATATCTGTGAGGATGCACTTAACATTGTGCACAAAACAAGGGCAGATTTATACAATAAGGCCATGGAAAACCCTGATTTGACATTATTCACAGACGGATCATCATACATAGTAGACAATCAGAGATTTACTGGAGCAGCCTTAGTGAAAGTCTCCGAGACCCTTTGGTACTCATCATTACCATCCACTATGAGTGCTCAGGGGGCAGAATTAGTCGGATTGATACACACTCTGAAGCTTTCTGAAAATAGGAAAGTGAACCTTTTTAACGATTTGAGGTATGGTTTTGGAGTCATCCATCATTCTGGTGAACTTTGGAAAAATCGAGGCTTCATTACATCCATTGGCAAACAGATAATGAATGGGTATTTAATAAATCAGTTGTTGAACACAATCCAATTACCAGCTTGAATGTCTTTCATTCATTGGAAGGCTCATACCAAAATCAAAAGGCCAGTGGAATCAGGGAACAGACATGTGCAGACATCACAGCAAAATTTGTGGTAAGGTATGGACCAAGTACAATTTTAAACTCATCTTTGGTCGAGGAAGATGATCTCAAAAACCCATACTCCCCAAAGGAAGTGAAGGATTGGAAGAAACATCATGGTGCATACTTAGCTAATGGAGTTTGGCTGGGGGCAAATGGAAAACCTATGTTACCTAGATCCCTGTATTTCACTTTCTGCAATGCATTACACCAAAAAGTGCATTATGGAAGTTGGAGCATGGCAGATTCTATAAGTAGGTATTGGAATGCAAAGGGCATATATGAAGTTGCTATGAGTTTCTCAGAAGTGCAGAATTTGTATGCAATTCAACCAGCCAATTACCAAAGTCCACAGCCTGGGAGGAAAACCAATAGCCTATAAACCATTCGCATGCTTACAAATTGATTACATCACCTCTCCAAGATGTCAAAGTTACAATATGCATTAGCAATAGGGGATAGATTAACGAAATGGCCAGGAGTTTTCCCAGCCAAAAGCAACACATCAGAGTTTATTATGAAAGTCTTACTGAGAGAATTAATTCCCAGATTCTCTATTCCTTTACAAATTGCTTCAGATTCTGGTTCCCACTTCACTAATAAGATTTTAGAAGTTCTGGGTTAAGATGGCAGCAGAGTAAAAAGAAGCTGCTTAATCTCTCCTAACTGAAGCATATAGGACTCCTCAAGGGGATGTAAAAACAAATCCAGATGAATGAAGGAACCCCACAACAGGGAACAGCATTGAAGTACATGGAATCGGGGCATTTCCATGTTATAAAGGTGTGAAACAGCTCTCATTAAAATGAGAGAGGAAGAAGCCCCTCCCCCATCCTCCACACCACGTACTGTGCCAAGGCCAGAGTACAAGAGTTAAAGCAGGTTTGGGGCAACCATTAAGTCATTGGCAGTTCCAGGGCCTGTTCCTGAGAGCAGCAAGACTTAGGACACCAAGAGGTTAAAGAATGCACTTGGACTTTGAATACAGACCCTGAGAGCTGGATTGGGTGAAGGCACTGACTTAGGCACGGACTAGGATCTTGAGCGCAGGCTTGCACCTCTACTGGGGACCCTGTGCAGATGGGAGCATGGCTGTGGAAGTAGCTCCATGAGATTGTTGAAGGAGCCTCAGGCAAAGGGGAAGACCAGGGAGACCACCAGGAGGCCTGACCTTGAGAACAATGAGACCTGAGACCTTGGGAGCCTAGAGAGCACAGACAGACCCTGAGTGTGAGGATAAAGCTGAGAAGGCACAGGGCTAACAATGGCAAGCCAAAATCAGAAACCCCTGAAGAGAACTATCATCAAGAAGAAATCTGTAACACTCAACAACTTTTGCACAGAGAAATTCCAGACAACAGAGAAAACAGCAGAGGAGAACAAACAAGAAATCATATCCAAACATTCCCAAAATAATGAAAACTGGTCACAAGCTATTGAAGAGTTCATATCTGAGATGATGAGAAAGATGGAAGAGATCTGGCAAGAAAATAACACTTTAAAAAGCAGAATTTTGCAATTGGAAAGTGAGGCTCAGAAATCAAATGAACTGATAAGCAAATTGAACACCAGAAATGACCAGATTGAAAAGGGAAACCAAAAGATTATAGCTGAAAAGCAGTCCCTAAAGGCTAGAATTAAGCAATTAGAAGCTAATGATCTCTCAAGAGAGCAGGAACAAATAAAACAATCAAAAGACTGATAAAATAGAAGGAAACATGAAATATCTCAATGAAAAAGTGACAGACAAAGAAAACCTATATAGAAGAAAAAATCTGAGAATCATTGGTCTTCCTGAAAAGCAGAAATTAATAGAAACTTGGACTCCATCCTAAAAGAAAGTATTCAGCAAAATTGCCCTGAAGTTCTACAACAAGAGGGCAATATAGGCATTGAAAGGATCCATAGATCACCCTCTACACTAGACCCAGAAAAGACAACACCCAGGAATATAATAGCCAAATTCAAAATCTCCCAAGTAAAAGAAAAAAAAAATTATAAGAAGCCAGAAAGAGACAATTCAAATATCAAGGAGCACCAATCAGGATCACACAGGATCTGCCACCCTCCACACTAAAAGACATCAAGGCTTGGAATAAAATATTCAGAAAGGCAAGAGAGCTGGGCCTTCAGAAACGGATCAACTACCCATCAAAATTGACTATATACTTCCAGGGGAAAGTATGGACATTCAACAAAATTGAAGATTTCCAAGTATTTGCACAGAAAAGAGCAGGAACAAATGGAAAGTTTGGTATCCAACCACAGAAATCAAGAGTAACATAAAAAGGTAAATAAGAAACAGAGGGGAAAGAAAGAAAACTCATAAATTTTAAATATGCCTCTTTAAGGGCTTCAATAAGATCTAATTATCTGTATTCCTATGTGGAGAAATGCCATGTATAATTCTCTGTAGTGAACTCTAATCATTAATATAGTATTCAATATTATAGTAATCAGAAGAATAATTCATAGGGAGAGGGTAGAATAATAAATGGTCTAAGATGATATAGGAGGAGGGAAAGAGGAGGGTGAATAGTAGGGTACACCAAGAGAAACTTGAGTGAAGAAGAAAAATAGGATATATTATTACACACGAAGAGGGCATGGGAAGGGGAGGGGACAAATACTATTATAAGAAGGAGAGCAAGAGAGCATTAAGAGGAAATATTTAAACCTTAATCTCAGTGTAATCAACCCAGAGAGGGAAGAGTAGCTATATTATCCATTGGGATATAAAACACTATCAAACCGTACTAAGAAAGTCAGAAGGGATAAACCAAAGGGAGCAGGGGAGTAGGGAGATCAAAAAAGGGAGGGGAGAAGAAGGGAGAGGGAATTCATTAGGCCTTTAAAAAGAAAAAGAAGGGAATAAAAAGGGAGGGGGTAGAAAGGGAAATTAATCAAAGGAGGGGATAAGGGATACGGGCTCAAAGCAAACCACTGGTTTAAAAGGAAATAGTGTAAGATGAAAGGGTAGGACTAGGGGAGGATACAAAAATGTCAGCAAATGCACAATGGATAATTATAACTCTGAATGTGAATGGGATGAACTCACTCATAAAACAGAAGCAAATAGCAGAGTGGATTAGAAACCAAAACCCCACCATATGTTATCTATAAGAAATACATATGAGGTGGGTAGAGATACACAAGTTTAAGGTTAAGGGTTTGAGCAAAATCTTTTGGGCGTCAAATGAGAAAAAGAAGGCAGGACTGGCTATTACGATTTCTGACAAAGGCAAAGTAAAATTAAATATAATTGAAAAAGACAGGAAAGGTCATTACATCCTGATTAAAGGCAGTATAAACAATGAGGAAATAATACTGCTCAATATGTATGCACCAAGTGGCATAGCATCCAAATTCATAAAGGAGAAACTGGCAGAGCTTAAGAAGGAAATAGATAGTAAAACCATAATAGTGGGAGATCTAAATATTCCTCTTTCACATCTAGATAAATCAAACTGAAAAATAAATAAGAAAGAGTTAAGAGAGATGAATGAAGTCCTAGAAAAATTAGATTTAATTGATATGTGGAGAAAAATGAATAGGGACAAAAAGGAATACACCTTCTTTTCAGCTGCACATGGTACATTCACAAAGACTGACCGTGTAATAAGGCATAGAATCATTGCAAACAAATGCAAAAGAGCAGAAATAATAAATGTCACCTTCTGAGATCATAATGCAATAAAAATAATATTTAATAAGGGCACATGGACAAGCAAATCAAAAACTAATTGGAAATTAAATAATATGATTCTCCAAAACCAATTAGTCAAAGAACAAATCATAGAAACAATCAACAATTTCATTGAAGAAAATGACAATGATGAGACATCCTACCAAACTCTGTGGGATGCAGCCAAGGCAGTACTCAGGGGGAATTTTATATCCTTGAGTGCATATATTAACAAATTAAGGAGGGCCGAGATTAATGAATTGGGCATGCAAGCCAAAAAACTAGAAAGTGAGCAAATTAAAAATCCTCAGATGAAAACTAAATTAGAAATACTTAATATCAAGGGAGAAATTAATAAAATCAAAAGTAAAAGAACTATTGAATTAATAAATAAGACTAGAAGCTGGTATTTTGAAAAAAACAGATAAAATAGAAAAAGTACTGGTCAATCTAATAAAAAAAAAGAAAAGAAGAAAACCAAATTGACAGTATCAAAAATGAAAAGGGAGACCTCAACTCTAATGAAGAGGAAATTAAGGCAATCATTAAAAACTATTTCACCCAATTATATGGCAATAAATATAATAATTTTGGAGATATGGATGAATATTTACAAAAATAGAAATTGTGTAGATTAAAAGCAGAAGAAATAGAATACCTAAATATTCCCAAGTCAGAAAAAGAAATTGAACAAGCCATCAAAGAACTCTCTAAGAAAAAATCACCAGGGCCTAATGGATTCACAAGTGAATTCTATAAGACATTCAAAGAGCAACTAATCCCAATATTATACAAATTATTTGATATGATAAGCAAAGAAGGAGTCCTACCAAATTCCTTTTATTACACAAATTTGATACTGATTCCAAAGCCAGGTAGATCAAAAACAGAGAAAGAAAACTACAGACCAATCTCCCTAATGAACATAGATGCAAAAATCTTAAATAGAATACTAGCAAAGAGACACCAGCAAGTAATTAAGAAGATCATCCACCATGATCAGGTGGGATTTATACCAGGAATGCAAGGTTGGTTCAACATTAGGAAAACCATCAACATAATTGACCATATCAACAGTCTAACAAACAAAAATCACATGATTATCTCACTAGATGCTGAAAAAGCCTATGACAAAATACAGCATCCATTCCTATTGAAAACACTGAAAAGTATAGGAATAGAAGTACCTTTCCTAAAAATAATAAACGGTATATACCTAAAACTATCAACAAGCATCATATGCAATGGGGATGAATTAGAAGCCTTCCCAATAAGATTAGGAGTGAAACAAGCATGCCCATTATCACCTCTACTATTCAACATAGTACTAGAAACACTAGCAGTAGTGATTAGAGAAGAAAAAGAAATTGAAGATATCAAAATAGGCAATGAGGAGACTAAGCTATCACTCGTTGCAGATGATATGATGGTCTACTTAAAAAATCCTACAGATTCAACTAAGAAGCTTGTAGAAATAATCAACAACTTTAGCAAAGTTGCTGGATACAAAATAAATGCACATAAATCATCAACATTTCTATATATTTTCAAAACATTAGAGCAGCAAGGTGTAGAAAGAGAAATACCATTTAAAATCACCTTAGACAGCATAAAATACTTAGGAATCTATCTACCAAAACAAACACAGCAATTATAGAAAAATGACTACAAAACACTTTCCAAACAAATAAAACTGGATCTCAACAACTGGAAAGCCATTGATTGCTCATGGGTAGGATAAGCTAACATAATAAAAATGACCATTCTACCCAAATTAATTTACCTATTTAGCGCCATACCTATTAAACTACCAAAAATATTTTTACTATATTAGAAAAAAAGAATAACAAAGTTTATTTGGAAAAACAAAAGATCAAGAATATCAAGGGAAATAATGAAAAAAAAATGTGAAGGAAGGTGGCTTAGCAGTACCAGATATTAAACTATACTATAAAGGAGCAGTCATCAAAACAATATGGTACTGGCTAAGATACAGAAGGGAGGATCAGTGGAATAGACTTGGGGTAAATGACATCAGCAAGGCAGTTATTGATAAACCCCAAAAGCCCAACTTTTGGGACATGAATCCACTATTTGACAATAACTGCTGGGAAATTTGGAAAACAATATGGGAGAGATTAGGTTTAGATCAATATCTTACACCCTACACCAATATAAATTCAGAATGGGTGAATGACTTGAATATAAAGAGGGAAATTCTAAATAAGTTAAGTGAACACAGAATACTATACTTGTCAGATCTCTGGGAAAGGAAAGATTTTATAACCAAGCAAGAGTTAGAGAAAATTACAAAATGTAAATTAAATGTTTTGATTATATTAACTAAAATCTTTTGTACAAACAAAAACAATGTAGACAAAATCAGAAGGGAAACAACAAATTGGGAAAAAGTCTTTATAACAAAAAACTCTGACAGGGGTCTAATTACTCAAATATACAAGGAGTTAAAGCTATTGTATAAAAAATCAAGTCATTCCCCAATTGATAAATGGGAAAGATAAATGAATAGACAATTTTCAGGTAAAGAAATCAAAGGTATCAATAAGCATATGAGAAAGTGTTCTAAATCTCTAATAATTAGAAAAATGCAAATCAAAACAACTCTGAGGTATCACTTCACACCTAGCAGATTGGCTAAAATGAAAGAAGGGGAGAGTAATGAATGCTGGAGGGGATGTGGCAAAATTGGGACACTAATGCATTGCTGGTGGAGTTGTGAACTGATCCAACCATTCTGGCTGGTAATTTGGGACTATGCTCAAAGGGCTATAAAAATGCCTTCCCTTTGATCCAGCCATACCATTGTTGGGTTTGTACTCCAAAGAGATCATAAATAAACAGACTTGTACGAAAATATTTATAGCTGGGCTTTTTGTGGTGGCAAAGAACTGGAAAAGGAGTGTATGTCCTTCAATTGGGGAATGGCTGAACAAACTGTAGTATATGCTGGTGATGGAATACTTTTGTGCTCAAACGAATAATAAACTAGAGGAATTCCAGGACAACTGAAAAGACTTCCAGGAACTGATGCAGAGCAAAAGGAGTAGAGGCAGAAGAACACTGTCCACAGAGACTGATATAATATGGTAAAATCGAATGTAATGGACTTCTGTACCAGCAGCAATGCAATGACACAGGACAGCGCTGAGGGATTTATGGTAAAGGACTCTACCCACATTCAGAGGAATGACTGCAGGAGAGGAAACATATAAGAAAAACAATTACTTGAATGCATGGGTTGAGGTGGACATGATTGGGGATGTAGACTCAATACTACCACATTAATGCAACTAACAACAATTTGGAAATAGGTCTTGATCAATGACACATGTTAAAACCAGTGGAAATATGCATCAGCCATGGGTGGGGCAGTGCAGAGTGTGAAGGGTAAAGTAGGAGCATCAATCATGTAACCATGTTAAAAATGAACATTAATAAATGTTTAAAAAAGACTTTATCTACAGTATATGAGACTTTTGGAGTCAAACAACATCTTCACTCAATATACAGACCCCAGTTGAGTGGACAGATTGAACAAGTGAATAGATCTTTGAAGACTCTTGTAGCCAAAATCTGTGCAGAATCGCATATTAAATGGTCTGATGCATTACCATTGGCACTCTTCCATCTCAGATGCCAACACTACAGCATTACACACTTACCAACATTCGAAATGCTGTATGGCCATCCACCTTTCCATGACAAGTCACCTCAAAGCATTCATAAATTTTCACAACTGGGTATGGAAGGCAAGCTCTATGAGTACATTAAATTAATCAAGCAGTGATTAAGTCAACTTCATAAACTAGGCTTGATACATCAACGAATACCCTTTGATTTTAGTCTGCACGACTTCCAACCTGGAGATTATGTTTACATCAGAAACTTCACTAGGAAGTCTGTGTTAGAACCCAAGTGGCATGGTCTGTCCCAAATAATTTTGACAACTCCTAATGCAATGAAAATTAAAGGGTGGGATCCTTGGTTCCATGTCACTCATGTCACACCAGCAAAAGACATGTCCCAATAAAAATCGCAAGACCCAGTTATCATACAGCACAAAGATCAATTAGCACCAACCAGTCAATCAAATAAGTCCACAGAAAGTCCACAGCCTATACATAAGACTACAGAACCAAAGCAGCAATCAGAACAACAATATGAGCATGAATCAGAATCAGAGTTAGACCAAGAATCAGTGAAAAGCCAGATATTACATCAAATTTTACGTCCAAATGATTATCCCAATCTCAATTACAACTTGGAAGAATCATCCATAAACAATTATGACAATGAAAAAGAATCAATAGCAGAAGACACAACATTTGATTTGCAACCAATACGAGACCTAGACACTGACATCAATGAATAAATGAAAGCACAAAAGACTTTATGACAAACTCTTGTTACCTGTAATCATCTTTATTAAACCGGAAAGGGAAAAGAAAAGAAGAAAAAATTCATCATGTTTCATGGACATTTAAACTTTGTTCCTGAGACAAGTCAACATACCAGAACATCAGTTCCAGTGCAAGATGACAAGCGTGTGGGTAACATCAAATGACACAAATGAGGAGTTGCTGACTTCATAGATCATCACAAGGACAGCAACCCTGAGGACTACAAAAGACATCTATGACATATGTGACCTGTTTACACAATCTGTGTATTGGACAACCACACCATGAAGAGGAGAATCGGATCAGTGTTGGATCCATGGATTTGGAGAACACAACTTACACCCAAAAGAATTCTCATTGCATTCAGCACTTTAGATTCCATCCATGTAGTACATACAATTTTGCATAAAAATTCCAGTGGAGTAAGTATGTAACACTTCATTACACAGGTAGGTCACACTAGACAACATATAGAACATTTTTCTGACTTCACATCTATATGTGAAACACTAGCTTACAATTAAGAGAGAAGTTTGTCTGCCTTAGCATAGAGTTTTCCTCTTACTTTGGTTCAGATACCTTCTACTCAAATCACCTGACATTTCTTGTAAAAATGTAAATATATAAATGTTTGCTTTCTAATCCTTAGCAATAAGTTTTATTAACACACAGGGACAGCTAATTAATCTGATGAGTTAGAACAGGTACAGAATTTTCTCAATGTTCTTTGTAACTCTTGTACATAGCTTAAGTCTATGTTTTAACCAAAAGACTTATAAATAGAATTAGACTAATTTATTCTTACTAACATTTCTAACATAGGCATAAGTGTACTAACATATTTATATACTAACTTTAGGAAGCTGAATTAGAATTCAGAAGTTTAGATTGCAGAAATTTTTTTAAATTGATACTTTGTTGTTAGTTCATGAAATTAGAAAGTTACTTAGATAGAATTTATTACTTTGTTTTAGTTAGCAAATGTTAGCTTTAAGACTGTTTGTGAATATTTGCATCTAATCAGTTTTTCCTTTCTGTTCAACATTTTTGCAAAACTCAAATACCCATTTCTTTCCTATGCCTTTCCCATAACCTGTCTTAGTTTTAGCCTAAGATTAGTCTTAGCATAATTTAGGAGTTAGTAACCTTTTTCTTATTTTGCAAAACTTAGATAGGGATAAGAGCATATTTTTAGTTTAGCTTAGAGTAAGAGTAGAATCCCTTTAGATCTTAGCAACCAGGAAATGTTGCAAGGTGCAAATTTCCAAAAAACTAATGAGCAGATTGCAATGCAGAGTTTGCAGGAAAAGCTTTTTGCTTTTGCAAAATCAGCCATAACAGTTCTGGCAGTTAGAAGTTTAGAATGTTCACAGAAAAGCAGTTGGAACCTGATATTATAAATAGTCCTGAAGCTCCAACTGAGGGGCTTTTGCCTGTTGGATTTGGCTTTTGTCTTTGCCTTGGCCTGTGCTTTTGTCTTTGGGTCATTTGGACCTAGTCTGATTTCTCTGGACCTCCCCCTAATCTTTTCATTACATCCCTGCTATTTCCCCTGAATTTCCCTTTGGGCCCTGAGAGGAAGGGTGGTTTTGGTGGTTGGACATTGTGGGTTTAGCTTCTGTAGACAAGTTAGAATATCCTAAAAAAAGCCACCCCTTTATTCAGTGATCTCAAGAATACTTTACTTCAGGGCAATGAAACTTTCCTGATCAGGAGAGCTGGCCTCTCTGAATCTGACTCCCTTCTCTGTGACTCTTCCCCCAGCACCAGCTTTCTCCCTAGCAGCAGCTACAAACACTGAAACCCTCTTTCCCTTAGCTTAACTCTAACATTTATAAGTCCCCTTTCTTACCTACACAGAAGTCTCTGGTGAATCATTGTATTGAAGATTAAGGCAAAGGGTGAAGGGGAAGAAATTACTTTCTTCCTAGGCATCCATCTTGGGCAGGAAGTACCCAGCTGATACTTCCTGCAGACATTCAGTTTCACTGGCAGGGAGGAGCCTTCTTGACTCCTCCCTCAAAGGGATCTTAAACAAGAGAAAAACCTCTAGCCAGATCTAAACATTTCTCACTGGCCCAATTCCTCTTGAATCACAGAGATACTTTCCCTGCCTGAAGGATCCTGTCTATTTCCCCCAGTATCCTCTGTCTCTAGCCTCAGTGACTAGCCTGTTTGAGCAGCCCTCCTGTATACTCCCATCCATTCCCTTACTTTCCTATATACAACCCATTCATCCTTTCATTAATCACCTAACTCCTTTACTCCTCCCTATACCAAGATTATCCATTCATCCCTTAACTCAGCTATGCTCATTCATTCCTCCATCCTATCACCTTATCCCTCCTTACTACCAAAATAGCCTACTTCTTCATAACACAAGCTATTGAAACTTGGCTGAGTCTTCCCTTCTTTTATCTAGTGAATACTGGCAAGGTAGAGACATATTCTTTATTTATGTATGAACTAGGACTTGATTAAGTGATGAAATAGAGGAGGCATTCTTCATATTGGGAGGACATGTGTGTTGTGCAGCCACATGTTGGGGAGGGATAATCTGTCTTGGCTTTGTTATGATGATAATAACAGATATTTTGGAGAAGCAGATAAATGTGTCAGGGCAACTAGACCTTCAAGTCACAAACACTGATTGACAGGCTTCTCTGAGAAAGGAGGGGGTTAGACACTCCTGGATCTCAAAACCCTCCCCCCTAGCAGTTGCTGTTTCAGTTGGAAATGGAGACTGGCTAAGATTGTTCTGGTAAGTTTCTATTATGGCTGAACCCCAATGATGTTCCCTTTCTTTAATTTATATTCCTCACAGGTCTGATAGAGGAATATGTAGAAGCTAGCTATCTAACTGTTGAGGACTGAGATAAATGATCTTCTTAAAACTGGTAGCTGACAGGATTCAAACTAGATGACCAGACTTCAGTTGTGAGTATTCCCCCAAATAATTTCCAGGCACAGATTTGAAGGTAAAGCTTATATTAAGAAGTAAAAAGGAAAACTAGAGTAGTTAATGAAGGTATTTGAATAAGGAAAGGTGACCCTGAACTATTAGGTTGAAGCTGCCCTTCCGCCCACACACAGGAGGGCGTGAAGGCACCTACTGAACTGGCTCTCTTGTTAGATAATTTATATATCTAATTCACTAAATCACTAAATAATTAGTATATTTATATTGATAAGGATTAATTCTAACAAACAGGCTAACCCCTGAGTAGAAACCACACTGGCTTATGCCACAATGTCCACTCAGGTGAACCCCCCAAGACAGGAGCAGTAAGCCGTGTGTGCTCACTTCAACCCCCACAAAGCAACTGCTAACTCTTCTCAACTACCCCCTCACCCAAAGTTCTCCAGGGAGGTCCCCTGGAATTCTGGGTGAGGTTGTCCCTGTATCTTTGCAGGGATTCCATGCATCCATCTCTACATAACAGCTTCTTGGAAGTGCCAACATTTCCTGAGAAGGAATTCTCTTGAGTTCCAATGAGAAAATAAAGTTACTAGATGTCTGTTAACAGAGGTACATACTGGTTTTCATGACTGGAAGTGAGGACATTTTTACCTAGCTGCTCACTCTTTTGCCCCTATCCTCTGGTAATTCTATGTCCCTCTCTGCTCACCTTACCTCTCTGCTGATTTTGCTCATATTTGGTCATTTGCTCTTTCTCTCTCTCTCTCTCTCTCTCTCTCTCTCTCTCTCTCTCTCTTTCTCTCTCATGCCCAATCTAGCTGCCTTTTTGGAGTGATGCAGAGTCTGTTCAGACTGCGAAGTCTATTGGCTAGTTAGTAGTGAGCAGTCTATTTTGAATAAAATAATATTTTAAAATTGAAAACACAGTTTCTAGAGAATTTTATTTGTTACAGAAGCAAAGGTCAGTGACATATGTATCTTGAATAATAATGTCTGATATTTTCACATTTTCCTGAAATGACTCTATATCAAAGAGTCTCTGACCCATAACTAGTGATAGAACTCTGGAATGGAGACAATATAACAAATCTAAAGATGGTAAACTAAAAATAAGATTTTGATGTGTCTAAGGGAGAGATAAAAGATGTTTCATAGACACCTGCATTTTTCACTCTTATGTGTCTCACTAATTGAATTGATACATCAGTAGGAGAATTACTACCAATTCCTCACAGAAAAGATTGTTTTTATTTTGTTACTAGACCAGGTTTGTAATTTTTTCCCACATGGGCAGCTTTTTGTAATAAAATATCTCATAGGACATTTTGATAACAATTCAATTTCAATGTTGTATCAAGTTTTATTATTGTTTATCAAGGTAGCCTTCTGCAGTCCCAACTCTGTTATGAACTGCTTTTTGACCTTAGGACAAGTCATTTAATATCTTTGCATCTGTTTTCCTTTTCTTTTTTCCCTCATCTATATAATTGTTATTATATTTTCCCAGATTATATGTAGATAAAATTTAAGTAAGTTTTCTGATATTATGTGATCCATGTTCTCTCGCTTCCTCCCACCATCACCCCTCCTAAACATGACAGGTAATAAGATATAGGTTGCATTTGTCTTGTCATATAATGCACATTTCCATGTTGTAAAAGAAGACATATTTACACTAAAGAAAAGTTTATGGAGAAAATCAAGTAAAAAATGATATGTTTCATTCTGCATTCCGACTCTGTCAGTTCCTTCTGTAACATCATGAATCCCTTGGAGTTATCTTGGATCTTAGTTTTCCTGACTCTAATTAATTCATTCACAGTTGATCATCATACATTATTCCTGTTATGGTGTACAGTGTTATTACTCTGCTCCCTTCACTTTGCATGACTTCATGTAAGTCTTTCTAGGATTTTTTTTGTTGTTATTTTTTGATTGTCCTCTTTATCATTTCTGACAACACAATACAAGTGTCTCTTTCATATCATGGGTATTATGGGTTACCCTGCATAATCTGGAAAATCCTGGTAAAATTTTGTCCCTACCTTCATATCAGAGAAATCTGAATATTTTTATTTGTTTTTCTTTTGAGATCTTTAATCTTTTGTAAAATTAGGGTTAATTATTCAGTCATAGACTAAATAGTTTCTAAATGCTTTTTCTATGTCATCAGCTTGCCTTCACATGTCATCTATGGCTTTAGGAAAATTCCAAGAAAAAAAAATTCTACTTAGTTTCTTATGTTGACCTTCTGAAATGGCAATGAGGAAAGTCACAATGTGGGAAGTATACCTGTAGTACTCCAGTGCAAGCATGTACCACAACTTGTTTAGTCATTCCCAAAATGATATTCAATCCTTTATTCTGTTGTTAGAATTTTTAGCTATTAATTTAGTATTAGTGTTGGACCTAGCAGGAAAGGCTGGAAGATTCCAAGATAGAATGAAGAGGCAAGAAGTGTGTTTCTTGCTCACTGAAAGAGACTCCATGGTGGTTGGGGCAAGCAGCAACTGACAACTAGGAGACACCAGATTTACCAGTGATCCTATGGAAAGACCATGACCTACTTGTGGGAGATTTTGGTAGAGACTGCTAAATCCCAACCTGAGTTGCAGGTCAACTTTGGGCTGGGTCAGCTCCCAGAATCTACCTACCTGGAAGAGTACAGTTGATGATCCTGGAGGAGCAGAAACATCACTGGAGTGGGGCTGAACACTACTGTTGTGAGGATACTCACTCCTGTCCTGCTTTTTCCCGGGCCCTGTTATGCTCAGGTCTTAGTTTAGTGTAGTCAAATCCTTCCCCTATCCCTGTGGTTTTCCCTTAACTTTTAAGTGTAGTAAACCCTATTCCCATCCTTCATCTTAGTTTGTCCTTGATTAAACATGTTGCCTTAACTTATAAACTCCTGCCTTTACTTTGCTGATTACCATAGGCCTAGTCTTGGTGTTTCAGAGTGGCAGTTGGACCTAACAGTCAATTCAGTAACAGACACCCCTTTGCTGTTAAACTTTAATCTCCCTAATTTTGGGTCCCTTCCTGTCATTCCTGTCTCTCACACCCACCTGGACCCATATTTACTGTTTAAGGCACCTTTCTGTACTTTCTCCCTTAACATTTTGACACCCCAGATGGCTGGGTAACAGGGAGGTAGACAGGAAGTGTCTCTTGGGCTGCTAGAGCTACACTGGAAACTGAGAAGATCCGAATATTCCATGGGGGTTGGGGGGTTCAGCCATTGGTTGTGAGCTGAAAGTTCTTAACCAGTGGTGAGCTACTCAGAACTGCTCATGCCCCACCTCAGGTCATTCATAAAATCTCTGTGGGAAGTCAAAATACTATCAGGCCTGGAGTAGCCCCAGAGAAAGGGTTTTTTACCTTTTTTTGTGTTTTGTTCTCTGTTGTTTGTGCTTAATTATAATTGCAATTGTTGTAGGTTATTGTTATTGATTGTTGTTATTAGTTGTTATTAGACAGTAATTGTAGCTAATAATACCACTGATATTATATACGGCTGGTTGATTTGGGCAATGATGGGAACAATGATGTTGGAGGATTGGATTGATTATGTCATCTTGGGGTTGTGGCAAGCAATGTTAGGTATCCCATACCTATGGTTCAAAATCATACCCAGGTATTATAGGGATGTATTAGATTTGGAATTTGCCCAACCCATTCCAACTATTAATGTCCTGGATTTACTATCACACATGCTAGTCATTGTCCTTACTGGTTATTTTGTGTATAAATTAAGGTGGATGGTCTTTCATGTCACTTACTGTTTTAAGATCATAGTGACCTGGTGTTTTAGAGATTCAGAGACTAAGCAGATGTTACGGTTGTTGTAAAATTCTGTAATTCAAGACAATGTTAACTTGGATGGACAGGAAATGGCTGAGCTTTGTTCTGATGTTACTGTTTTAGCTCCTGTGTTGGAAACTTTCCAACCTCCCAAGAGTACTGAACCATACGTGTCTGTAACTATTGGAGATCAGATTTACAACCTTTTTGTAGATACCGGAATGAGTAAATCAGTTTTGCAAAGCTTTCCTGAGGGTTGTGCAGCTTTTGATACAATGGATGTTGTTGGTGCTACAGGTGTGACTCAGAAAGTAGCTAAATTACAACCAAAAACGGTAACCCTAGGACCCCTTTTGGTGGAAAACCTATTTTTGTGTGTTCCAGAATGTCCAATGAATCTTTAGGGAAGGGATTTGTTGTGTAAATTACAAGCTATTATCCACTGTACTTAATCTGGTGATATTTCTTTGCATCTCCCAGAGGAATCTTTGAAGGCCTTTCCATTGCTTTTCTTGGATTCCACCAGTATGGAGGATGACTTAGGTACTATCTATCCAATACTTGAGGATATACCTAAGGATTTGTGGTCAAAATCATTCACAGATGTTGGGTAGCTAAAATCAGCTACTCCAGTCAGGGTGAGGACAAAGGAAGGACCAGTTCCTTTTGTGCTTCAATATCCCTTGACTAAGGAGGCAATAGATAGTATTCGTCTGATTATTGAGTCCCTAATCCAACAAGGGATAATAATACTATGCTTTTCTGAGTACAATACACTGATTTTACCTATATAGAAGTCAAAATCGCATGAAAATGGCTGACCTGTTTACTGATTTATTCAAGATCTAAGAGCGGTAAATGTCATCAAAACACATCCATTTATTCTAAGTCCAGCTGCTATAATTTCTTCTATTCCAAGTCAGGCTAGATATTTCACCATGGTAGATTTATGATCTGCATTTTTCTCGATACCAATTCACAAGGATTCTCAAAAGATCTTTGCTTTCACTTGGGAGAAGACTTAGAGGATGTGGACTCGTCTCCCACAGGGGTATACTGACTCACCTTCATAGTTCTTTCAAATTCTAAATTGAGATCTAAAAACTATTAAATTTTAAGAGAGTAAATTGGTGCATTTTGTGGATGATATTCTTTTGGCATCCCCAAATACAAAGGTGTGTCTTAGGGATAGCAAGATTCTTTTTATTGAATTATATAAACGAGGACACAAAATATCCAGGGTAAAATTACAATTCATTTTGCCCCAGGTGAAATATCTCAGTTTCCTGTTGTCAGAGGGTTCCAGAAGTATTACACAAAAGAGAATAGGTGACATACAGAAATTTAGTGCACCTAAAACTAAAAAACAACTTAGAGCTTCTTGGAACTACTGGTTTTTGTAGACAATGGATTCCTGGATAAAGTGAGATCACTAAGTGTTTAACAGATCTGACCAGGAATACAGAACAAGAACCTCTTAAACTAAAGCCTGAACATTGCTCATCCTTGGATAAGCTGAAAGAAGCCATTCTATCTGTACCTGCTTTAGGAATCCCAGACTATGTGAAACCTTTTCAGCTGTTTGTCAATGAAACAAAAGGTATAACTTCTGGTGTGTTGACACAGACTCTAGGACAAAGTTATTGTCCAATTGGGTATTACAGCTGTCAATTAGATCCAATAGCTGCTGGGATAGTTCCCTGTCTAAGAGGGGTAGCAGCAGCAGCTGTGTTAGTCCAGAAGTCAGCTGATCTAATTTTGGGATGTCCTTTAATGGTCTATTGTTTACATCAGATAGAAGCACTGATGAGGAAGTTTCGTACTCAAGCATATTCAGACCAACGAATATCTTAAGTATGAAATTATTCTCTTAGGTAGTGAGAACATCCAGTTGAAGAGATGCAGCATACTTAATCCAGCTACTCTTCTTCCTGATTTACCTAAGAAAGGTGAGCCATTGAATGAATGTGTTGAGGTAGTAGTAGATCTTGTGGATTTAAAAGACACTCCACTCAAAATGCAGACTTGGTGTTATTCACAGAGGCATCATCATATTTATGTAATGGAATCAGATGTACTGGTGCTGTAGTTGTTATAGAATTTGAGACACTGTGGTATGGCTCATTACCTAGTAATCTTAGTGCTCAGGGTGCGGAATTAGTGGCAGTGAAGCAAGCATGTCTTCTAGCTGAAGGTAAAAGTGTAAATATTTACAGTGACTCTTGGTATGCATTTTCTGGTTGCCTTGCAACAGGAAAGATCTGGGAAAAATGAGGTTTTATTACTTCATCGGGAAAACTAATAGCTCATGCAGGAATAATAACTGAGTTGTTGGAAGCAATCCAAAAGCCAAAACAGCTGGCAGTAATTCATTGTCAGAGTCATACTCCTGGTAGAGATTCAATCTCTAAAAGAAATCACAGAGCTGATTTCACTGCGAAATATGTAGCCCAGAATGCTCCAATTTTTGTAATGAATTTAACATCTATTGATTCTGATGATCTAGAGAAAGCTTATGTAGACTCAGATATCCACAAATGGAAGGATAAATTTGGAGCTAGGAAAGAACATGGGATATGGATTACTGATACAGGAAGACCATTGTTACCAAAAGATTTGTATATCTATTTGTGGATCAATATCCACTTACATATGCTTTCCTTTTGGAGGGGTAATGTTCTTTATTGGTGGAACTAGTAATCCAGTATTGCTTTGATTCCATTTATGTATACTGTTTTCATTGCTACATTCTACTCCACTTTTTATTTGTAATCCTTCTGTATTTATGCTTTTCTTTAGGTGTTCTGTACTTTGAATGGATTAGTCATCCAGTAGATGTATGAAACATAGCCACTCACATCTTTCCTCAATGCCTTTGTCTGGTACCATGATTACTGTTACATTTGCTTCTCAATATAGTCTTTTTATTTCCACTTCATCATGAGAACTCATGTCATCAGAGTCTGTGTAAACAGAGTATGGTTGTGATGGCTTGGTATTAATTTCATCTAATGTTTAATTGCTTCTATGTCCATATCTGCTGTCATTTTCTGATAGCATGCTAGTCATGTGTGGTTCATTGCTTTCTGTTTCTCAGTTGACTTGGCTCATGGATTCAGCTGTTTCTGCTTTTTGATTAATTTGAATCTTTGGAGCCTCTATCTCTATATATCCCATGTCCCCTTCCTGTTGTAAAGTGACCATTGTTTATTCTGGCTTTGGACCCTCAGATTGCAATGCATTTTGATCTTGCAATGCATTTGCTTCCCCTACCTTGTTGTTTCTGTATGGTATTAACATGTTGTTATCTTGATTGTTACCCTGGCTTGGCAGTATTATTTTACGGATTGATTCATCGTTCTGTGTGAGTGATTCCTCTATTTGGTTATCTCTTAAGCATTTAGAGTTCTCTCCAGGTGGAGGCATTCCTGAAGTAACAAAAGCCTATAAGTTTGGAAGTTTTTGAATCAAATTTTTTCTCAGAGATTTTTTTGGCTTAAGGTATTTTATGGTTGGGTTTAAGTTTAAATGTCCTAGTGTGTCAATGCAATTCTTTTCTCTGTTAATCTTTTCATGTGCCAAGACTCTTGGAGGTTTGCTTGTGTCACTGCTTAAGGATAATGCTCTTTTCTTCACAATGGTCTTCATTGTAAGTTGCTTTGCAGTTTCTTTCATATCATTGCCTGTCTGTGTGTGAAACTGCTCAGAACATGCGTTTAAGCTCTCAAACTGTTGCATTCTGTTGTGTCATTAGTAGATATTTTTGTGTATGTTCTATCTTTGTGCTATGATCTTGTATATCTGGAACCTTTTTGTCATTAAGTGTTAAGGATTTTAAGTTTAAATCTGTCGTTACCAGTATTTTGCATATCGCAATTTCCTTATTATTTGTTAGTGGTATAGTAATTATGTTTGATATAAAGTCTGGTGTAAATTCATGTGTATTTTCCTCCTTTGTCTTTGAATCATTATCTTTTATCCCATAAATTCTGTTTTTGATTTCTATTGCGTCCCTGATCATTTGATTCTCTTCTTTCTGATTCCTAGATTTAATCTTAGCTTTTCCATGTCCATAGTGTATTTCCATGCCCAAGTCTCTTATATAATGGTTTTTAATCTCTTTTTCCATTGCTACACCCCTTGGGCTTTCCCTTGTGTTCCTGGTCTGTTTCCTAGTATCATAAAGTATCTTGTTTTCCCAGCAGTACTTGGGAATAACATGGTTTTGTGCCTTGTGTTATATACTTTTGCATAGCCTGGAGGTCGGGAGCATGTTGACTAGATGATGCACAACTGTGATCACAACATTTGTTTTCTCTCTTCTGAGTGTTGTATCTAGAATTTGTGTATGTATTATTGTAATTGCTTCTTTTGTTGTTGTTGCTGTTAAGTTGGGCTTTAAGGTGACAATTTTTCACTATATGCCCTAACTTCCCACAAAGAAAACACCTTATGTTATGTTATCAAGAAATAGGTAGGGTAATCTGAGTGGGTCAAGAATGCAATTTGGGTGTGAGGAAGGATAAAGAGGATATAGGTGATTATAAGGTGATTGGAGGAGGAATGAAGGTATGGGAAGGTATATAGAAGATAAAGGAAATGGGGAATGTAAGAGAGTGTAGCTCAAACAGGTTTATTCCCAGAGGTTTGAGACAGATGATACAGGATGGAAATTAGGGCCAGTAAGAAATGTTTAAGTTTTTGCTGGAGGGTTTCTCTTGTTAGTTTCTAAAGTCTCTTGAGGGAGGGGTCGAGAGGGCCCCTCCCTGCCAGTTGAACTGATGGCTGGAGGAAGTCTTGAGAAGATACTTCCTGCTAAGATGTATGTCCCCAATTCTCTCAAGAAATAAAAAGAAAATGATTTTTCCCTCTTTGGCCCTTGCCTCAATCCTCAATACAATGATACACCAGAGGCTTAGAGTAGGTAACAAGGGAATTTACTAATCTCAGGTGTTATGTTTGTAATAACAGAAATCTTAGGGAAGTTGATAGTTTGGCCTGGGCCAATGTCTGCATGACACTCTCCTCCCACACTGACAGGCTTGAGTGAGTAGGGAGGGGGTTAGGTACTCCTTGCTCTCAAACCCCTCCCCCCCAAGCGCTTGGTTTCAGTTGATGATGGAGACAGGGCTGAGTATCTTCAAGAAGATTCAGCAGAGGCTAATCTTTAATGATGTTCCCTTTCTCTAACTTATATTCCCCACAGGTCTGATTGAAGACTGAGTAGTAGCTAGTTATCCTAATGTTGAGGTCTGAGATGGGACTTGGCTTCTTAGGCTGGCAAATGATAAGAATCAAGGTTAATGGCAGCAGTGAGCAATAAGTATCCTCAAATAATTCCCAGGCACAGATATTGAAGATTAAAGTTATATTGATAAAGAAAGAAAGGGGAAGGCATGAGGGGGTAATTAGGATTTGGATAAGAAATGGGAAGCCCTGAACTGTCTGGTTGAAGCTGCCCCTCCCCCTCAGGAGAGAGTGGCAGACCTGAGCTAACTTGCTCTCTCAGCTAATAGTAATTATTTCTAATGTCTATATAACTAAATAATAATTATATTGATGCTTGAATGGTCTAATCCTACTAGACAGGCTAACTCCTGAGTAGAAACCACAATGGCTTTTGCCACTATGGCCTCCCAGGTGAACCCCAAGTTAAGAGCTGCAAGTAGTAAGATCTGTTCCCCTCAACACCCAGGAAACAACTGTTTAACTACCTCTCAACTGCCCCCTCACCCAAAGTTCTCCGGGGGGGGGTCACCTGGAATTCTGGATGAAGCTTGACCCTGTATTTTGCAGGAATTCCATCCTGCCATCTTCTACATTACACAGGTTAGTCATAGGGAAGAGGTTCAGGATTTCTAACTGCTGCTAGGGAGAGGGGTGATGGTGGGGGATGGGTCGTGGAGAGCTTTAGACTGAGAAAGCTTGCTCTCCCAGTCAGGAGATTTGACTGCCTTTTAAGTAAAGTCCTTATTAAATCACTAAAACTAGGGGTAACTTATTTGAGGATACTCTACTTGTCTATAGAAATGAAAACACACAATGTTCAATCACCATGCTGTCCCTTCCACCCAGGACCCACAGGAAATTCAGGGAAGGGGAGGGATATGGATGGAGAGAGCAGAGAGCAGAGAAATGACATAGGTTTAAATTTCCCCAAGACAAGATAAGCACAGGCCAAGGCTGAAGCAAAGCCAAGACTAAAGGCCAAAGCAAAAGCCTCCAGCCACAGCAAAAGCCAGAAGGCAAAAGCCCTTTCAGTTGGAACTTCACCTCTATTTATAGTTTCAAGTCCTAACTGACTTTCTGAAGATTCTAAGATGTTTAACTGACTTTTTGTGACTGTTAGAAATTACAGAAGCAAAAAGTTTCTGTTAGCCACCTTGCATTAAAGTTATTATTTAAATTATCTCTAGTTTGTCTGGGTTGTTGGTACTGAGGTCTGACTTTATATGTTTGTAGGGCTGGTAGGTTTTTTATTTCCTCTATTTCTTTTTGTTTGGTGATAGATTTAGCCTCTTTTAATTGCTCCTTTAAATCTTTTATGATATCATCTTTTTCTCTAATGGATTCTTTGCATTCTTTGGCTTCCTGATTTACCGAGTGAACATATACAGTAGCTTTACGTAAGTTTTCCAAACTTAATGATTCCCATCCTGGAAAATGCAAATTAAACTATGTCCTAAGGGAACTGCCCTTAATAAACTGTCTTCTTATGTGCTGCAAGTTGGGTTAATTTAAGTCTTGGAACCCCAAAATTGTTTCCCTAGCTTTGACAAGCCAATCTAAATATGTTGAGGGGTGCTCATTTATCTCTTGCCTTAACTTTTCAAATTTTCCCCAGGAATCAGGATGCTTAGCAAAGGATTTCATAGCTTCTACAAGATCTTTCTTAGTTCTTCTTATTTATACTAGGTTTTGATGACTATTTAATTCTTGATCTTCATAATATTGTGGCCAAGTTGTTAAGTTTGTGTTACTATGGGTCTCCTCAATAAATTATGCTTTCTCTGCTGGTGTAAATAATTCAGAAAGAAGAATTTCAATATCTGAAAATGTGGGATCAAAAAGTCTTAATGCTCTCTTAAGTTCTTTTGTGACCTTGAAGGGATTTAAATAAAAGGCAGGTATTAATTATTTTTAGGGTGTCTAGATCTGCAACAGTGAATGGCTTATGTCTTTTTATATGGAGAAATCCAGGATATGGCTGCAAAATTGTGTGATCAATAATTAGTAATATTGGTTCTGCTGGTGCTGTTGCCCCTTCCTCTCTTTTCTTTGCAGTCTGTATGTGCCTCAGTTGTTTGCATTGCCATTTCTATTGTTTTCCCTGCTGTGATCCCTTTTACCCCTTTTCAGTTGAGCATTGTCTTCAAGTAACTATGCTATGTCCTTTCTTAATGCCATTACCAATACAGTGCTATCATCCTTGTGTCCTAGCAATTTGTTGCACTAAATTCTTTAAGAACCAAAAGAAGTGGAGGAATGAGATGATGGCTCCAATTGTGGCTGGTATGAAAGCAAAGATCCATCCTATTTCTAGCTTCAACCATTGACAGGAATCATATATTTCTATGATTCCCATTATATACCCTGGGATCACTACAATCCAGAAATTATGAATCATAGTTGAAAAGTTGAATAGTAATGTAAGTATTCCCATCATGATACAAATTGTTTTCCCCAATGGTGCATCCATAGTACCAGTTTTAATGTAAAATTTCTATGGTACTGTGCCTTTAAATTTCCTTTGCTAAGTTTGTCTCCTTTGCTATGCTGCAGACAGGAGAAAAATGGCTGTCATCTGGTTCAAACAGAGGCTTTTTTTTCTTTATTTCCTTCCTTGGAATTATTTAGGTTCTTTACCTAAGCTGGCTCTGCCAAAATCTGTACATCCCATTACATAGCCTATTTTAATTTTTGAGGATATGAGGTTCTATGTAATTCTCACTGCATTTCCATGATATGTGTTTTATTTTGTTTTGTTTTGTTTCTGGTTGTTTGCAGTATTTTCTCTTTGGCCTAGAAGTTCTGGAATTTGTTTGTAATATTCCTTGGAATTTTAAATTTGAGATTTCTTTCAGTAGGTGATTAGCAGATTTTTGCAATTTTTATTTTTCCTTCTTGTTCAAGAATAGCAGCACAGTTCTTTCTGATAATTTCTTATGACATAATGCTCAGTCTTTTTTTGAACATGCCTTTCAGGCAGTTCAATAATTCTTAGCTTATTTTTCCTGGATCCATTTTCCATCTCAAGTTGTTTTGTTTTATTTTGTTTTTTTTCCAGCAAGAGATTTCAGATTTTCTTCTATTTTTTTCTCTTTTGAGTTTGTTTTATTTCCTGCTATTTTGTGGAGTTTCAGCTATAATTCTAATATAATAATAATAGTCATTGTTCAATTCTAATTGTAAAAGAGACATTTTCTTTTTTGAGATTTAGTACTTCTATTTTGGGGGAATCATTTTATTTTTGAGGTTAAAAACTGTGTTCTGTTCCTCCTTGCTTGAGGTTTTGCACTTGCTTTTTAAAGGAGTTATTTTCTTTCCTTGGGATTTTTTACTTCCTTTCTAAGGTCTCTCATTTCTTCTCTCTATTTTTCTTCCACATCTTCCACAAAGTTTTGATACTTTGAGGTCTTCCAGGATTTCATTTTGGACCTGCAGTCCTTACACACAAGTCTCTGAGCCTTCACACAGTCCCATTTTGGCATTGCTCTCCTCGTCTGACCTTACATTTTGATTTTTCCTAATCCTGAAATAGTTTTCAAGAGTGAGAGTTGAGTTCCCCCTTTGTCTTTTGCTCACTTTGAGGAACTTTTTTATGATCATATGTTGAAGCTCCACTTCATTCCTGGTGTGGAAAGAGTACTGTTTCTGGGTTCTTCTGGATGCCACATGTACTGTATTGAACTAAATTCTATTCTGCAGGTGCCAGCTCCCTCCAGCTTTCAAAAATACCAGTTTGTTCCTACTACTAAGCTGTCTGTCTATGCTTGCACCAGGTCACTTATCACAAGCTTCAACCTGTGCTGGCTTTATCCTCTGCATGCCCTAGGCTACTCCTCATGGTACTAGTTCCAGTATTTTCTCCTATGACCACAACATATGTCCTTCCTACTGTCCCTCTACACTTTTGCCTGAAACCCTACTTAACTACATTTTCTGTTACATCTGCCACTTCAAAATTTCTTTTGAGAATTTTTTATGGTTGTTTGGAGGTGGGTTTGGATGAGCTCAGAGCATTCCTTACACCACATTCTTGACTTCTGGAAGCAGAAGTCCTCCAAAATATTTTTTGTTTTACTTTTTTCCATACATCTTTTTATTCATCATTTCTTATTGTAAAATAGTGTTCCCTTACAATCATGTCCTACAACTTGTTCAACCGTTCTCCAAATGATGAGTATTCTTTCAATTTCCAATTCTATCATCTAAAATGTGACCCAGTATTTTATTTCAAACTTAATAAATCATTATATTTGCTAAAAAGTGAATATATGTATTGAAAGGCTTATGTTGAGATTATCCATGCTCAATCTTAACTTTCTTTGTGGATGCCATTTTACCAGAATGAAATGCCTTCTCTGTTTTTCCCTCAGAGATAAATTCTTTCTCAGAAAATAAAAAAAAAAAGGATGAGAGAAAAAAAATCTATGAATATAAAGAATTCTCCTCATCCTTTAACATTCAGTATATATCCCATCCTATTTGGAAGCCTTTTCTGACTACTCCATTCTATACTGTTTTTTTTTTATTCTATAGGTATAGAAAGTCTGAGTTAATGTTATATTTTTATGCACACTGATGTTCTGTTTTAACCCGTATTAGCTTTTGTTCTCCTGATCAGAAGTTCTTTGAAGATAGGAAATGGGCTTTGTCACTTTTTGTTGTCGTCATCTTTCAAAAATTCTAGCAATATTAGATATTTCACTACACCAATTCTAAAAAACAAAACAAAACAAACAACCCTTCCCTGATTCATTTTCATGAATTTTGTTTAAAAAAATGTTTCATGTGTTATATATTTCTCGTAGCATTCTTTTCCTTTTAAATTTTGATTTCCAAATTCTCTCCCTCCATCTTATCTCTCTCCCATGTGCTGAAAAGAGAAGCAATGTTTCAATCATACATATGCAATCGTGCAAACCATATTTATTAACATATTTACTACATTTCAAAAAAGGAAGAAAAATTAAGAATATTTTTAAAATAATACTTCTATTTTCAGCAAGAGTTCTTCAATTTTCTTTCTCAAAGTGGTATAGTACTTTTTCTTCATATGTCTTTTGAATTAGAAATGGATTATTTTATCAATCAGTATAGATGTCTTCCATGGTTCAACATCATTACAACACTGGTATTACTTTGCAAAAAGATCTGGTTCTTTTCATCTCACTTCACATCAGTTCATATAGGTCTTCCTATGTTTCATTTTTCCTCAATGCATGCCCCCTTGCCATTTCACATACCACAATAACTAGGAATATAAATGTAATTGAAATACAGTGGAAATTCAAAATAAGGAAATTAGTATTTGTTAAATGCTTACAATATGCCAGACAGTATGCAAAGCTTGGGGAAAATATTCACAAGTTTTTGGAAAGTAACATAACCTCTTGCCCTAAAAGGTTATACATTATAATAGGGCAAGACAAAACATAAAAGTGAGCTGTCCAACATGCAAAAATACTTAAGGGTAGTGGGATATATGTGGGTTATATTTGTGCAATAATTATAACTACATATCTGCATTTGACTTTTTGTACAAAGGTCATGTAATTGATTTTATATAGAAACAACCTCAAATAATTTTTTTTAATTTTTTAAACATTTATTAATATTCATTTTTAACTTGGTTACATGATTCATGCTCCTACTTTCCCCTTCACCCCCCAAGCTCTTCCTCCACCCATGTCCAATGCACATTTCCACTGGATTTAACATGTGTCATTGATCAAGACCTATTACCAAATTGTTGTTAGTTGCATTGGTGTGGTAGTTTCTAGTTTCCATTTCCAATCATGTTCACCTCAACCCATGCGTTCAAGCAGTTGTTTTTCTTATATGTTTCCTCTCCTGCAGTCATTCCTCTGAATGTGGGTAGCATTCTTTACCATAAATCTCTCAGAACTGTCCTGTGTCATTGCTTTCTGCTGGTACAGAAGTCCATTACATTCGATTTTACCATAGTATATCAGTCTCTGTGTACAATGTTCTTCTGACTCTGCTCCTTTCGCTCTGCATCAGTTCCTGGAGGTCTTTCCAGTTCACCTGGAAATCTTCCAGTTTATTATTACTTTTAGCACAAAAGTATTCCATCACCAGCATATACCACAGTTTGTTCAGCCATTCCCCAATTGAAGGACACACTCTCCTTTCCCAGTACTTTGCCAAAACAAAAAGCATAGCTATAAATATTTTTGTAGAAGTCTGTTTATTTATGATCTCTTTCAGGTACAAACCCAACAATGGTATAGCTGGATCAAAGAGCAGGCATTCTTTTATAGCCCTTTGAGCATAGTTCCAAATTGCCATGCAGAATGGCTGGATTAGTTCACAACTCCACCAGCAATGCATCAATGTCCCAATTTTGCCACATCCTCTACAGCATTCATTACTCTCCCTTTCTTTCATTTTAGCTAATCTGCTAAGCATGAGGTGGTACCTCAGAGTTGTTTTGATTTGCATTTCTCTAATTATTAGAGATTTAGAACACTTTCTCATGTGCTTATTGATACTTTTGAGTATCTTTACCTGAACATTGCCTATTCATGTCTCTTGCCAATTTTTCAATTGGGGAATGGCTTGATTTTTTATACAATTGATTTAACTCCTTGTATATTTGAGTAATTACACCCCTATCAGAGTTTTTGTTATAAAGATTTTTTTTCCTAATTTGTTGTTTCCCTTCTGATTTTTTTTTTGGAATTTCAACAAGTTATTTATTAAACTCCTAGGCTTTGGGTATACAAAGACAAAAAAGGAAAAATCTTTGCTTTCAAAGAGTTTACATTCTTTTGGAATAAATAGTAAATAGTTGTTGAGTTAAATTTGTATTTCATTAAGTCTTGAATCCTTATAATCCTTGAATAATAGATTTAAGGTAGAAAGTACCTTAAAGAACATCTGATACAATTACCTCATTTTGCAGATAAGGACATTGGAGTCCCAGGAAGTTAAGTGACTTTCTCTAGGTCATATAGGTGGTAAGTCCTAAAGGCAGGATGAGAAACAAAGGTTTTTTTTTTGTTTGTTTTTTTGTTTTTTACATTTATTAATATTCATTTTTAACATGGTTACATGATTCATGCTCCTCCTTTCACCTTCCACCCCCGCCCATACCCCCCCTACCCATGCGCATTTCCACTAGTTTTGTCATGTGTCCTTGATCAAGACCAATTTCCAAATTGTTGGTAGTTGCATTGGTGTGGTAGTTTCGAGTCCACATCCCCAATTATGTCCACCCCAGCCCATGCGTTCAAGTAGTTGTTTTTCTTATATGTTTCCTCTCCTGCAGTCCTTCCTCTGAATGTGGGTAGCATCTTTACCATGAATCCCTCAGAATTGTCCTGGGTCATTGTATTGCTGCTGGTACAGAGGTCCATTACATTC
>NC_058130.1:532276592-532315677 GCF_016433145.1 Gracilinanus agilis | reverse complement strand
CAGGAACAAGCCCTGGAGCTGCCAGTGACTTGATGGGTGCCCCAAACCTGCTTTAATTCTTGTGAGCTGGCCTTGGCATTGTACATGGTATGGGGGTAGGGGAGGGGCTTCTTCCTCTCAAGTTTTAGTGAGAGCTGTTTCACCCCTTTATAGCATGGAAATGCCCCAATTCCACGTGCCTTCAATGCTGCACCCTATTGTGGGGTCCCTTTGTTCATCTGGATTCATTTTTATGTCCCCTTGAGGAGTCCTGCATGCTTCGGTTAGGAGAGATCAAGCAGCTGCTCCTTACTCTGCCGCCATCTTAACCAGAAGTCCCTCAAATTCAATTTTTAATGTCTCAAAGCACTAATTGAAAAGTTCTTAGTATATTTTAGACAAAAATTTATATGTACTCCCTTAAATAAGGGAATATTAAAATTAAAACCCCAGATGTTTACTTATCTATCTCTGGCAAGTCACCATATAATATCTCCTTCCTTGGTGCTATAATTTAATGAGTCTCTCCTTTTCTAATAAAAAAGGTATTATTACATCCAGCCTAAATCTTGTAGTATCAGCCAGTTTTCTCTTTCTTTGTCCTCAGCTGAATAAAGAGCAGCTGCTTACAATATTTGCAGTTCATCAGACCATTAATTTAGATTCTAGTAGTTTAATCCATGCCCCTAAAGTCACAGTAACATTTCATCAATTAGTATTTATTGGGCACAGGTTAATTTTTTAAAAAAGACATTCACTGCTCTCAAAGAGATAGATGAATCCCTTAAATTCAAGGACAACCATTGACAAAGACACTAAGAAACAAGGTTTAATTAAACAACTAAATACAAAGAGATGGAATGTAGGGAACTTTCTAATTCTCTGCAAAGTAAAATACCAAAAAAAATTGATTAAGAGAAGAAATAAGGAAAACCCACCTCATAATGAGGGGAAATAACTAACAGTAATACCAATAGAACTTTAGGAATTGCAGGGTAACTAGCAATGTTTCTTTCAGGATATTTATAATGGAAAAGCATGTTTTTATTCTTTCCTGATGAACTGTGGGTTTCTTCAGGTCAATACTGTGTCCAGAACATCTTGTCCCAAAGTACTGCCACCATAGTATTCCTCTGACAATACATTCTTACCTTCACTGACAACATTAAAGGCATGAGATGAAATTTCTGGAGGAGAGTATTACCTTCTCTTTCTGGCCCCTAAATGTCACATCCTATTTTTCCTCTCTTACTGCCCCCTGTTGTCCCACTAAATGAATTTGTTTCTTGAATAAAAATTTATCTAGTTAACAATAACATTTAGATGATTTTTCTTTGTTCTTATTTTAAAAAATGAGTCCCTCTAGATTTCAGAGATCTTTGTTTCTTTTATGGACAATATTTATAACCAAATTTTTCCACTCCAATGTCCCATTTCATGAAATTCCTATATTCTAAAATATAATAACCATCCAATAAAAATGCTTTAGTAATGTGAGATTAGATTTTGGCATTATTATCATCTTCTCCCACTTCTCTTCTATGAAACATAACATATAAGGTAATTATTGAATTTGGTCTGCTTCAGGTCAGGACCCAAAAATTACTGGACAAGTTAGAATCCACAATGAGGTTTGAAGAACACATAGACAAAATGGAGCCACATAATTAATGTAAGAGCTAAGACATAGATTAGGAAGTAATCTGAAATTCATGTAAACAAACAAACCAAAAAAAAACAGGTTAGAATAAACAGACAATCAGAATCAGTTAGGCCAGTGGCTAAAAGTCCAAGCAAAAACTAATTTGATTATGCACATAAACTATTAAGCAGTCTAATCATATATTATGTTTCAGAGTTAATTAATAGCTAAATAGTAGGGTTCATGTTTGGAAGTATTGGGGTATTTATAGAAAACCAGAATCTCTGGCATGAACTCTTTTGGGGGGGCTGCTTTTTTCTTTTGGTGTCCAGTTGACTCCCAGCTCTCTCTTATGGTTTCAAAAAGCTGTAGCATGCACAACAAGCATAACTCCAGTAAACCTTCCTGGCTGAATCAGATTCAGGATAACTCACAGACTTCCATATTGTTACTGAGTTAGGAGGGTATTCACCAGAAGCATATGAATAATTTCTCTGGAAGAAGAAACAAATGAGAACTTTGTTTTTTCTCTCAATGACTTGAAGGCAGCAGATGCAAGTGCTATGGAACACGAGAGCTTGACTAGATATCAAAGAAGTCAAGGTCATTCACTAAATCCTGAGCTATCAATAAGTATCTTTTTTATTCCAAATATTACAAAATCAAATAAAGCAAATATTTCATTATATAAGGAAAAACATAGTACATAAATGAAACAACAAATCTCTTACAAATGTAACTAACTTTTCTTCATATCCAAATAAAAATTCAGTCCATACATGTTCCAGTTCCTTCATGATCCCATATCACAGAAGGTACTATGTGGGAGACTGACATGTTTAAATAAATTGTCTTTCATGTTTTCACTTTTCAGTTCACTTGGTGGAGTTAATTCACAGTTTATTCTTCCAGCATCAATTCTGTAGCTGTTTATAATGTTCTCTTGATTCTGCTCATTTCAGTCTTCATTATGTTGTTCATTCTTTCCAAGTTTTTTTTTTTCTTAATTGTCCTGCTCATCACTTCTTAAGGCCCCATGGTTTCCATCACAATTATATGCCACAATTTATTTAGCCTTTTCCCAACTGATGGACATCCTGTTAATTTCTAATGCTTTGTTATAATAAATATTGTTGGTATAAATATTTTCAATCCTCTACGTTCTTTTTTTTCTCTGATCTCATTGGGAAACGGACCCAGAAATGATATTACTAGTTCAAGTGGTACATGCATTTTTTAAATTTACTTTCTGGGTATAATTCCAAATTGTTCTCTCTTGGATCAGTTCACAGCTCCACCAACAGTGTACCAGTGTACCCATTTTTCCACATCCCCTCCAAAATTGCCATTTCGTTCTTTTGTCACCTTAGCCACTATGATGGACATTAGGTTGTATTTCAGGGTTGTTTTGGTTTGCATTTCTCTAATAATTAATCATTTAAATAATATTTTCATATACCTCTATATGGCTTTTATTTCTTTTTCATATCCTCTGCCCATTCATCAATTGGGAAATGACACATTATTTTTTAGGACAAAAATGATATCATTTATTAAACAAATAACATTTGTAACTTCAGTAGATTTAAGAAGCATATCCAGGTATTGAATATTCCTTCTACTATGGTGTTAGGTAACTATTTAAAAACCATTCCCCATTGTTCCCACCCAACATATACCTGAAAACACATATCAGTTTAATTCAACTAAATAAACATATATATATGTATATATATATATATATATATACATATATATATGTGTGTGTATACATATATATATATTAGTACTTATAATAAAATAAAAAACAGAGTAATCCTTTTTCAAATATTAATCTTTGAATGCTTCATATGTCCTTGGTTTCAAACCCATACATCGAATTATTGCATTGTAGACTTAGCATTGAGACAAAAAACTGTACAATTGAAGGGAAAGAGGGAAGCATCACAGGACACCAAAGTAATACATTTTAGAAAGTAAACATTAAAGCAAAAATATTTTCAAATATGTAAACACTGTACATTACGTAAATGAACATTCAGAAAAATTAGAATCAACATGGGCCAAAATATTGTTTCCAAGAAAACAGATTATAGCATCTTTTTTAGCAATGCAATTTTATGGCATTCTTTATTAAGAAAAAAAGATGGAGCATATTTTCATATTCTGTGCTTTGGTATCTTGGACATTAGATAGTAATTTTCACATTCATAGGCTAAATGTTTAACTTTTATTTAGCTGGCTGACTGTTGAAAATAAGATACATGTAACTATACTAATTCCTGTGTCAACTAGCACAATAATACTCGATAAGCTATATACAATTAACTCATTGTATAATTTCAAAATAGTATAAATAGTTTAAGCAATTTTAAAATTTGTGCTGGGGAAACTGGTTGAGAATTTGTTCTCTGTAAGGCCAGTAGTAAAATAATCACTACAAAGTCAGTCCAAGTTAATACTGAACCCCTGATTTAGCAAGCTGTATTAAAATTGTAGAGAATTAATGAGAATGCCAATTCCTTTAGGCAGGTCTAGAATTCTATATGTAATACTAGGTGCATTAAAGCCCTACATTTTCATAGTAAAATACTGTTTTTTTTACAAAATGCAGAAATAGTATTCCAAAGAAATTTTAATATATTCATGATTTATATCACAAATTGTGGGCTGCCAAATTCCCTATGTGGAAGAGGCATAAGAAGAATAGTTTATTATTAATACTGCTTAAGAAGCTTATGAAGTAAACAACAATATTGAAAAACAAAAGAAAAATGTTTCTATATTATATCATTAGCAATAAGCTAGATTTTAAATTTAAAAAAAAGTTTCCAACAGCAAGCTTATCAGATACGTTTATAATGTAGAGTAAATTATGACTGTCCATCTTGTTTTAAATCTTCCAGTCTTCTTAGCAGTGTGTTTCTCATGTCTTTTCATGTTTTTTAAAAATCTTAAAATTTAAAATCTTCTAATTCTATGTTATTGGTAAGCTCCATGTGACTATACAGTGATCCCTCACATATTGCAGGAGTCAAATTCCAGAGACACCCCCCACAATAGGTGAAAATCTATGAAGTAGTAGAGTTATATTTATTTCATTACATGTATACACACACACACACACACACACACAAACACACACACATATAGATATAAGGCTTTATAAATCCTTCCCACTCCCCTATAAATCCTTTCCACACTCTTATAAACACTGATCTGACTTTATTTGTCTAAAAAGTGTTTTCTAATTATGGCCAGGTAATTAGTGGATTTGTTTTTGTAGGTATAATCCCACATGTTTCATTCCATTTATTGTTATTTTAAATAAAATATCTCTATCTCTTCTGACATAATTTTGATAGTAATATAAAAATGCTGATTATCTATGTGGCTTTATTTTATATCCTGCCACTTTGCTAAAGTTATGCAAACAGAGATAGTTTTATAACCTCTTTGTCCATTTTGATTCTTTCAGTTTTTTATCTCTTACTGCTATTGCTATCATTCCAACTGCTTCATTAAATAATATTGGTGCTAATGAGCATGCTTGTTTCATTTCTCATCTTATTGGCAAGGCTTCTAGCTTATTCCCATTACAAATAACACTCGCTCATCATCTTGGATAGAGGCTTTGTTTTATTTTTATCTTTTAAAATATTTTTTTATTTTAATAACAAATTTCCACAGAAAATTTCCCATTAAAACATCAGTGAACATTGGAATAAATTAATCATTCTTCAAAATGATATATAACATCTATCTATAACCATCTGCAAACACTATATATAATGGAGATAAACTAGAAGCCTTCTGAATAAAATGAGAAGTGAAACAAGGACACCCATTATTCCTGCTACTAAATATCATACTAAAAATGCTACCTATAGCAATAAGAAAAGAAGCAATTGAACCAATTGGAATAGTCAATAAGGATATAAAACTGATGATATGCAGATGATATGATGGTTTGCCTGGAAAATCCTAGAGAATCAACCAAAACTCTAATCAAGATAATTAATAACTTTAGCAAAGTTCCTGGATATGAAAAAAACAACATTAATCATCACCATTTCTCTATACTCTCAATAAAGCCAAATAAGAAGAGATAGAAAGAAATCCCCTTTAAAATAACTGTAGACAATATAAAGTGCCTGGGAATCTACATGCCAAGACAAACCCTGAAATTATAAAATCATAACTATAAAACTCCTGGAAGAGCCAATCTTCAATGAGATGATGATGTGATTCTTTTCGGAAGAATCTGGCTCATTAAATCTCATTCCTAGATCCAAGAGGAGTATCCTTTAAACGCTGTTTGGATTTTATTCATACCTTGTATCTACCTCAAAAGGATTAATAGGGACCTATTTACAAGAGTGGGAATATAAATGATAGAATGGCTAGAATGCTGGCCTTGGAGTTAAGAAGTCTCATCTTTCTGAATTAAAATCTGGTCCCAGACATTTACCAGTTTTGTGACTCTGGATGATTCATTTAACTCTATATGCCTCAGTTTCCTCATATTTAAAATGAATAAAGGGGAAAATGGCAAATAACTCTAGTATCTTTGCCACAAATACCCCAAGCGTGGTCATAAAAATTCTAAAATGACTGAACACCAACTTTAAAAAATGTACTTATTATATAAATAAATCAGGTAAAGGACAGCTTCTAATTTATTTTACTAAAAAGTTTTATAACTTAGAAGAGAATTATTTTGCCCTAGTATAATGTAAATTCATGGAAGGCAAGACTTATTTCATTCTGTCTGAATCTGAGTCAGTTAGCACAAAAAGGAGGCTTAATAAATTTTAGTTGAATTGAATAGAAGCTTTAGAGATCTGTTGACAGAGTAGAAAAGGAGAAAAATACTTTTTTTAGAATTGTTTTATAATTGGAATGACTTTTTACATGTCAATACAATGTTAATAAATATTTCTGGCATTTTATTCTCTCCCTAACTCTGACCCCTCAATCTCCCTAAAATGGCAGGTAGGTAATATGATATGTGTTATACATGCATTAACATATTTCTATGTTCATCATGTTGTGAAACAAGACATATAATTTACATTACAGAAAAACTCATGGAGGAAATAAAGTGAAAAATGTTTTTTTCAATCTGCATTCATCCTCCATCAGTTCCTTTTATGGCAATTGATAGCATTCTTTGTCATGAATTCCTTGGATTTGTCCTAATAGTTTGCATTGTTGATTGTAGTAAAGTCATTTACAGTTGATAATTGTATACTTTTGTGGTTGTAATGTACAACAATTCTCCTGGTTCTTCTAATTTCACTTTGCATCACTTTATATGTCTTTCCATGATTTTTTAATGTTCATACTGTTTGTCATTTCTTTTGACTCAGAGTATTAATTATAGTCATATACCACAGCAGTTCTTTGCCACCACAAAAAGAATTGCTATATTTATGTACAAGTAGTTTTTCCCCTATATTTGGTCTCTTTGGGATACAGACCTGGTAGTGATATTGCAAGATTGATATCTAATTTCTTTATCACTTTTGAACAGGCACTTAGGGCTTCCTTCATTTCCCAGTCACATTTACAATACCAAGCTGCAGAGGAAATTTTCTCATAAGGTATTCCCTATACCAACAAAATCAAAGGTCAAGTTCTTCCTACACACACCCACATGCATATACAGAGAGAGAACTTAAAATCTTTGCCTTAATCCCTAAAATATGGCAAAACTGCATAAACATGTACATACATATATTTATGTTTATGTATACATGCATGCTTACATATATATTTATGTATATCTATGCAATATTTTAATAAGGTAGAAATTATTGAATACTACAATACAGTTAACATATGAGACTATATATCTTTTCATCATTTTTACAATAGATATCTGTGTATGGTCTACATGCACTTTCACACAATAATATCCACCCAATTATCACACAATAATATGCTTGGCATATATGAATATGGATGATGCATTGATAATTATTTCTTATAAAGTTCTATTGCTTTTACTTTTGTGCTTGTTTTTGCTTGTCACCTTGGCATTTTCGGTAGCGGTATCCCCAGCAGCGCTCTCCTCAGAAAGCTTGGATATGAGCATATATATTATGTCATATGGAAGGAATTAAAATCGTTTTTCACATATTAAGAATGAAAATAATATATTAGCACTCTAAAACATGACACACAATCATCAAAGTTCCTCCAAATAAGGGAATAGTTGGACATGAGCATATTTTTTCAAGATTGGTGGCCTTAATTATATTAATTTTCCATATCAAAATATAGAATGTAGCTAATCTGAATAAAATTTAAAATATAACAATAAATGGAAAATTGAATATTTTTCTTATAGTACATTTTAAATGTTTGATAATGAACAGTATTTATTTTAACATTATTACTGATTGAATGTTAGGAAAATGAAGCAATTATATATTACTGTATTTTTCAAATCTACATGCACCAAATTATTCAAAATTAAATTCAAGTGAATTGTAAAAGGCAAAGTAAAGGATCAACTCAAGAATAAAAGCAATTATGTAACAATTTCAAGAATTTCAAGTTTTTGAAAATATTTTGCATATTAATTTTAATACTATTTCACTAACAACTTCTTATGATATGTACTACAGATATTATCTACATTTTTCAGATGAGGAAACTGAGATTAAGACAGGTGAGGTGATCTACCCACTTACAATTATAGACAATGTCAGATAGGTTTCAGACTCAAGTAATCATGACTCTGATTCCATGGTAACACTTTTTATAACTTAACTATATACTCATTTTGAATTTATCTTGATACATGTTGTGAAATATTGATCTATATTTAGTTTCAGCCATAGTTTTCCAATTTTCCCAGCAATTTTTGTTTAAGATTGAGTTCTTATTCCCAAAGCTGGGGCATTTGGGTTTAACAAATACTAAGTTGCTAAAGACACCCTGTATATTGTGTATCTAATTTATTCCATTGATCAGACCAGTCTATTTCTTAGCTAGTGCAAGACTTTTTTGATGATTAAAGTTTTATATAAAAGTTGGAGATCTGTCAACACCAGGTCTTCCTTCACATCTATTTTTCAATTCCCTTGATATTCTTGATCGTCTGTTGTTCTAGATTAATTTTATCAGTTTTTCCAGTTCTATAAAATAATTATTTGCTAATTTTATTGGCATGGCAGTAGAGAAGTAACTTAATTTAGATACAATTGTCATTTTTAATATTAGCTTGGTCTACCCATGAGCAATTAATGTATTTCCAAATGCTCAAATCCAAATGTTTATTTCAGTGAAAAGGGTTTTTTTTGTTTGTTTTATATTTGAGTTTGTATAATTCCTGTATTTGTCTTGGGAAGTAAACCCCAAGGATTTTATATTGTCTACAATTTTTTTGAATGGAATTTCTCTATTTCTTGCTGCTCAACTTTGTTGACAATATATGTAAATGCTGACGATTCCTGCAGATTTATTCTGTATTCTAAAACTTTACTAAAGTTATTAATTATTTCAACTAGTTTTTTTACTTAATTCTCTAGGATTTTGTAAATATGCCATTATCTTCTACTAAGACAGATAGTTTAGTTTCCTCATTACCAATTTTGATTACTTCAATATAGTTTTTCCTTTCTTATTCATAAAGGTAGCACTATAATAGAGTGTTAAATAATAGTGATGATAATAGGCATCTTTGCATTGCTCTTAATCTTATTGGGAAATGCTTCTAACATCCCTATTACAGATCATACTTGCTGATGGTTTTAGATTGATATTACTTATTATTTTAAGGAATGACTCATTTATTCATATGCTTTCTTAAATTTTTTAATAGGAATGGACATTGTATTTTGTCAAAGGATTTTTCTGCATCTATTAAGATAATTCCATGATTTCTGTTAGTTTTGTTACTGATATGGTCAATTATGGAGATAGTTTTCATATTATTAAACCAGTCCTTCATTTTGGTTTAAATTCCAAAATCTCATAGTGAATGATCCTTGTAATATTTTTCTGTAGGCTCCTTTTATTTAAAAATATTCATTAATAAAATTGGCTTATAATTTTTTTTTATTTTGCTCTTCCTGGCTTAGCTAACAGTACCATATTTGTGTCATAAAAAGAATTTTGTAGGATTCCTTCTCTGCCTATTATCCCAAATAGTTTATAAAGTATTGGGATTAATTTTTCATTCAATGTTGAAAGAATTCATTTGTGAATCATTCAGGCCCTGGGGATTTTTCTAAGGGAGTTAATTCACAGTTCGTTTAATTTATTTTTCTGAGATGGGATTATTTAACTATTCTATTTCTACTTTTGTTCATTAGGCTAATTTATAGTTTTGTGAATATTCACCCATTTAAGTTAAATTGTCAGATTTATTGGCATATAATTGAGCAAAATAGCTCTTCATGATTATTTTAATTTCCTCTTCACTGGGGGTTGACCCTTTTCATTTTGATAGTCATTATTTAATTTTCTTCTTTCCTTTTTTAAATTGAATTAATCGATGCTCTCTTTTTTACTTGTTTTTCATGTAAAACAAACTCCTAGTCCGGGATGATCATGGCTTAGATGGAGTGAGTCTTAAAATGTCTGCACCCTTACACACTGAGATAGAAAACTATGCCTTTGAGAAGAAAGAGAACCAAATCTAATAACAGGACAGAGCAGGGGGAACCCTACTGCAGCACAAATAAAGAGGTACTCCAAGAAAAAGGCTTAAATTCTTGAACTGTCTAGTATGAGGGAGTAGAAGGGGAATCCCAGGAAGTCTCCCCCATATGCTGTGCAGAGTCTCCAGAGGCTGGGAAATCTCAGGGCCTGTGGGCGCACTGGTCCAGAGAGAGGGCCTTTCTGACACTAGACTCGGGGATTTAAACACAGGCACTGGAGAGGTGACTGGAGGAGAAAAACAGAGAAACATAGCAAAAATGCCTGGAAGATGGTGGCTTAGAAAGAGCCAAACCCCAGACCTCAGACAGCTTGACTTCCTCATAACAAGATAGAGAATGCAGGGCTTCAAGATGAAAGAAAACCAGATCAAACACAAGGATAGCACAAGGGGACCCCACTGCTGGACAGCTCAGCTAAACAAAAAACTCTCCTTCTTGACCCCCCAATTTTTTTTCTTTTTCCTTTTCCTCCTATCAAGGTTTCAGCCTCAGGGAAGACTAAGAAGTACAAACTAATTCAATCAATACAGGCTTGATAACATCAATTAGACAGAAAAGAAGTCTTCAGAGGGAAGAGAAAGCAACTACAAACCTCCATTGCCAGCAAGAGGAAGATCTTTTATCAAAGATCATTAAATACATCTGCTAAAACTAGCAGAACAAGGAAGGAAAAATATGAGTAAGCAACATAAAAACAGAAAAGAAATGACAATTGACAGCTTTTTTCAAGGAAGTGTAAAAAGAGCAAATGAAATAGAAATAGAAGAAGAGGAAGTAGTTCAAGGGAACTGGACACAGGCTTTGGAAGATCTCAAAATTCAAAAGTCAAGAACTTTAGGAACTCAAAAAGCAATCAAGAGAGGCTGAGGACAATTTGAAAAAGAAAAAAATGAACTTAAATAAGAAAATAAAGACTTCAAAGCCAGAATTGACCAGCTTGAAAATGAAGCAAAGAAGGCAAAGATGATCTACAAAGAAAATCATTTGAGGAGAATATGAAATACCTCATTGATTCAACCAAAGATCTGGAGAACAGAGCTACAAGAGACAACTTAAGAATTATTGGTTTAAGAGAACATCATGATAAAAGAAAAAGTTTAGGTATCATATTACAAGAAATTATCAGAGAAAATTGCCCTGAAGTTCTCAAACAAGAGGGAAAGGTGGAAATAGAAAGAATCCACAGATCACCTCCTCCATTTAATCCACAACTGACAACTTCCAGGAATATTATAGCCAAATTCAAAAACTACCAGACCAAGGAAAAAATATTACAAGCTGCTAGAAAGAAGTCATTCAGATATCAGGGAACCACAGTTAGGACAACACAGGATCTAGCTGTACCTACGTTGAAGGAACGGAAGGCATGGAACACAATATTCCAGAAAGCAAGAGAACTGGGTCTAAAACCAAAAATTAACTATCCAGCAAAACTAACTCTATTATTGTGGGGGAAAGTATGGTCATTCAATAAAAACGAGGACTTGTAAACATTCATCAAGAAAAAACTGGACTTAAACAGAGAGTTTGCTCCCCAAATGCAGAAATCAAGAGAATAAATATAAGGTTATTAAGAGAATGGGGGGAGGAGAAAAAATTCTTTTCTTTAAGGTACACAGTAAGTTCAACCAATTTGTGTCCCAAGAAGAAAAGAAGATATTGGCAAATATTAAAAATTGTTATTACCAACAGGGTAACTAGAAGAAGTTTACATAGAAGGAGGAACAGGGACAAACTGTATAGGATGAAATTTAAGAAATATATATATATACATATACATATATATATATGTAGGTAGGTAGGTAGGTAGGTATCAATATATACAAAACTGGGGAGGGAGAAGGTAATAATAAGAAAAATAGGAAAACAAATAAAAAGGAATGAATTCATATTCCATAAGGAAGCATGTGAGATCAACAGGGAAAAATAGCAATACACTTTAAGGGTAAAGAGTTTAAAGAGAAGAAATATTCAATTCTAAATTGCATTGAAATCAACTTAAAGAGAGAAGAACAATCAAATCCATTGGGGCAGAGAATTGATTCACGCCCTATAGAGAAGTAGAAGGTAACAAATAGACAGTTAGGGAGGGAAGCAATACTAGGGAGGGAGATGGCTTGGGGGGGGAGTGAAGTGTAGCTTTAAAGAACAATAAGAAGGGAATAAGAAGGAAGGGGAGAGAAAAAAAAGTACAACAAGGGAGGTGATTATAGGAACTGATTAAAAACAAAGCATTGGTATAGAAGGAAATAGTAAAAGAAGAAAGGACAAGATTAGGAGAGAGAATCAAAATATCTGGGAATGCACAGTTGATAATTATAACTCTGAATGTGAATGGGATGAATTCTCTCATAAAATGGAAGCAAATAGCAGAGTGGATTAGAAACCAAAATCCGACCATATTTTGTCTACAAGAAACACACATGAGACAGACAGACATACATAGAGTGAAAATGAGAGGATGGAGCAAAATCTATTGGGCTTCAAAAGAGTAAAAGAAGGCAAGGTTTGCTATCATGAATTCTGACAGAGCCAAAGTAAAAATAGATAAGGTTAAAAGAGATAGGGAAGTATCTACATCCTAATAAAAGGAAGTATAAACAATGAAGAAATATTAATAATCAATATGTATGCACCAAACAGCATAGCTTCCAAATTTCTAAAGGAGAAACTAGTGGAGCTGAAGCATGCAATAGATAGCAAAACTATACTAGTGGGGGACCTCAACCTTCCCCTCTCAGATCTAGATAAATCAAACAAAAAAATAAATAAGAAAAAGATAAGAGAGATGAATGAAACCCTAGAAAAATTAGAGTTAATAGATATATGGAAAAAATAAAGAGGGACAAAAAGGAATACACCTTCTTTTCAGCTGCACATGGAACATTCACAAAGATAGACCATGTAATAGGGCATAGAAACATGGCAAACAAATGCAAAAAAGAAGAAATAATAAATATAACCTTCTTAGATTATAATGCAATGAAAATAGTTATTAGTAAGAATAAATGGAGAGGCAAACAAAAAACTAATTGGAAATTAAATAATATGATTTGCGAAAATAATTTAGTGAAAGAACAAATCAAAGAAACAATTAATAATTTCATTGAAGACAATGACAATGATGAGACATCTTACCCAAACCTATGGAATGCAGCCAAATAGTTCTAAGGGGAAAATTTATATCACTGAGTGCATATATTAACAAATTAGGGAGGGCAGTGGTTAATGAATTGGGCATGCAATTTAAAAAATTAGAAAATGAACAAATTAAAATAACTCAAATGAAAACTAAATTAGAAATACTAAAAATAAAAGGAGAAATTAATAAAATCAAAAGTAAAAGAACTATTGAAATAACAAATAAGACTAGAAGCTGGTATTTTGAAAAAACAGATAAAATAGACAAAGTACCAGTAAATCTAATTTTAAAAAAGGAAAGAAGAAAACCTAATTAACCATATCAAAGATGAAAAGGGAGACCTCACCTCTAATGAAGAGGAAATTAAGGCAATCATTAAAAACTATTTTGCCCCAATTATGTGCCAATAAATATAGCAATCTAGGTGATATGGATGAATATTTACAAAAATACAAATTGCCTAGATTAACAGCAGAAGAAATAGAATACCTAAATAATCCCATATTAGAAAAAGAAATTGAACAAGCCATCAAATATTCCCTTAGAAAAAATTGCGAGGCCTGATGAATTCACAAGTAAATTCTATCAAACATTCAAAGAACAATTAATCCCAATACTATACAAATTGTTTAATATAATAAGTAAAGAAGGAGTCCTACTAAATTCCTTTTATGACACAAATATGGTACTGATTCCAAAGTCAGGTAGATCAAAAACAGGGAAAGAAAATTACAGACCAATCTCCTTAATGAAGATAGATGCAAAAAACTTAAAAAGAATACTAGCAGAGACCAGCAGGTGATCAAGAGGGTTATCCACCATGATCAGATGGGATTTATACCAGGAATGCAAGGATGGTTCAACATTAGGAAAACCATCCACATAATTGACTATATCAATGTTGTGATCTCTTTATCATCTCTGATAATCTTATGAGGACAGTTTAGTTGATAAGGAAATAAGGACAGAACAAGGGAATTGTCTTTTACCTCATGCTTCCAGCTCTGGCTCCAGGAGTATGGAGTTATATATATATATATATATATATATATTTCAAGACTCATTTCACACAAAAGAACCTCCCTGAAACTTTGCTAATATGCAGAAGTTACAAATTATGTCACATCAAAACACAAAATATTGCCTTCGGAATAGACCAAGGCCAAGGCTGAATTTTGACTGGCTTCTTATCAAGAAGCCAAGATGGGGAGTATCCCTCTCAGGGTCAAATTGCCCCCTCTAAGATTTTGGCCTTGGCTATACCAGGCAGCAGCATTCCTGGTCAAAGGGGAATAGTGTAACCCTTTAAATTAAGGTTTGCGAAGAACTTAAAGCTTTTCAATAAGTCCACAATACATTTCAGAATTAAATCACAAGGATCACAAAAGGGGTCAAAAGAGGAGTCTCAGATTTTTAGCTATTCTCTTATTGCCTTCCAACATATCAAAGAGCTAAAAAACAAAAATCACATGATTACCTCAATAGATGCTGAAAAACTTTTGACAAAATACAACACCCATTCCTACTGAAAACACTAGAATGTAGAGGAACAGAAGGACCTTTCCTAAAAAGAATAAATAATGACCCAGGACAATTCTGAGGTATTTATTGAAATGAACACTATCCACATTCAGAGGAAGACCTCTGAGAGGAAACACAGAAGACAAACAACTGTTTGAACACTTGGTTTGATAAGGACATGATTGGGAATGTAGACCCAAAAGAACCACACCAATGTAACTATCAATAATATGTAAATAAGTCTTGATTGATGTAATAAGGGAATTTGACTAGTAGGGTAATAAACTGGTTGTAATATGGGACTAAGGCAGTAGGATAATAATAGGGAATAAGGCACTGTGGAAGGGGTTTGTAGATCTCCAAGTCAGAAGGTGGGAAAGGAAGGTACAATGGTGAAGGTGGTAAATTGAGGTGGTAGGAGGGGTAAGGGAATGACTGAGTTAAGGGAATATAAACACTGAGGTATAAGTGTTGCAAGGGAGAGGATGAGGTATTTGGCAGCTGCAGCAGGGAGACACAGACTGGGTACACAGGTTTGAGACAGAAACTGAAGGGAAACAGACTCAGCCCTTCAGGTAGGAAGGGCACTTCTACAGACAAAGGTTAGGTCCAGCCAGAAATGGCTTGAAACTGACTAGAGGGCTTTCTAGTCAGTTTCTCAGGTTCACAAAGGAAGGGTCCAGAGGAAGTATTGAGATTACCACTTCCTCTCAAAAAGGACACCTCCAACTCCCTCAGGACCCAGAGAGAATACTATTCCTTTCTCCCCTTCTCCCTCTCTTATCAATCAACTAATGAATTAGCCAAAGGCTTGATTAAGTGACAAGCAGGGTTTCAGGGTTGATTGTAAAGGACAGAGGGATACAAGGTAACTCTATCAGTCGCCTAGGGAAAGCTTCAGGTGGGAGGAGGGACACAGTAATGTGAGACTGAGATAGGACCTGCCTAACTCAGATTGGAGAGATTTTGTTGCCTTTAGGGTAGGAAAGTTACATACAATGATTCAAGAGATAATTTGTATTAAAGGTAAGCCCTACTTGACTACAGGGAAACTAAATCTACTAAGTTTGAAAGCTACCACCCAGATCCACCCTCCTTTCAGAAACCCACAGAAATTCAGGAAGGGAAAATGATGATTAGGAATAGGGAAGGTCAGGGAGATTCAAAGGAAAGAGTTAAGCTACAAATCTTAAGAGAAAGCTGCAGAATAAAGGCCAGGTTTTTCAGTCCCAAGATAGAGCTCAGTTGACCCTCCTACTCTCATTGAGTCTTCAGGATCAACTGCCACTAATCAGGGTTCTAAACACTTTTCAACTGTCAGAAATTCTGCAGTAATGCTTTGCAGGGTGGATTTGCACCTTCTGCACCACATTTTGACCATTTTCTTTTCTAAATTTGTAATTTGCAACATTTAGTGGTTACTAAGGTCTAAGGGATTACTACTCTTATTCTAAACTAAAATCTAACTAAGCTCTTATCCCTAAGTTTGCAAAATAAGAAAAAAATGTTGCTATCTCCTAAACTATGCTAAGACTAGACTAAGTTAAACTAAGACAGGTTATGGTAAAGGCATAGGAAAGGAATGGGGATTTAAGTTTTGGAAAAAAATTTTGAATAGAAAGGAAAAACAAATTACATGTAAACATTCATAAACATTCTTAAAGATAACATTTGCTAACTAGAACAAAGTATTGAATTCTATCTATGTATCTATCTAATTTTATGAACTAACAAGCAAAAACATTAACTAAGAAAAAATTTTGCAATCTAAGCTCCTAAATTCTAGTTCACTTGCTAAATTTAGTGTATGAATACATTAGTACACTTATGCCTATGTTAAAAATATTAGTGAGAATAAGTAAGACTAATTATTTGTAAGTATATTGATCAAACCATAGACTTATCCTATGTACAATATTTACAAAGAAAGTTTATAAAAATCTGTCCCATACTAACTTACCAAACTAACTAAACTGTCCATATGTGTTAGTAAACTTATTGCTAAGGTTTAGTAATCAAAATTTGCATATTTACATGAAGTGTCAGGTGATTTGAGTAGAAGGTGTCTGAAGCAAAGAAAGAGAAAATTCTGTGCTAAGGCAGACATATTCTTCTCTCTTAAGTGTAAGTTTAGTGTTTCACATGTAGATATGAATTCAGGAAAATGTTTTATGTGTTGTCTAGAGTGGCTTATCCGTGTAATGAGGTGTTACATACTTACTCCACCGGAATTCTTTGCAAAGTGCATGTACTGCCTGGATGGAATCTAGTGTTGTATGCAGTGTGAATTCTGTTGGGTATAAATTATCTTCTTCAAATACATGTGTCCAACGCTGATCCAATGCTCCTCTTCACAGTGTGGATGTCCTTCTTACAGTTGGTGTACTCGGTCACGGATGTCTTTTGTAGTTCTCAGGTTTGCTGTCCTCATGAAGATCTGTGAAGCCAGCAATGCCTCACTTGCATCATCTGATGATATCCCGTGCTTGTCAACTTGCACTTGTGTTGTTTGATGCACCCCCGCTTGTCATCTTGCACTGGAACTGATTTTCTAGTGTGTTGACTTGGGTCAGGAACAAAGTTCAAATGTTTATCAAATGTGAATAATTTTTTTTCTTTCCTTTTTTCTTTTGTGGTTTAATAAAGATAATTATAGGTAACAAAAGAGTTCGTGATTATGATTTTGTGCTTTTCATTTATTTGTCATCATCAGTTTCTAGATCTGGGATTGATTGTATATCAAATGTTGTGTCTTCTTTTGTTGATTCTTTTTCATTGTCATAATTTTTTACAGATGATTCTTCTAAGTGATTGGGATTGGGATAATCATTTGGGTAAAAAATTTGGTGTAATATATGATTATTTACTGGCTCTTGGTCTAATTATGGTTCTAATTCATGTTCTGATTGTTGTTCTAATTGCTGCTCTGGTTCTATGGTCTCATGTATAGGCTGTGGAGTTTCTGAAGACTTGTTTGACTGATTGGTTGGTGCTAGTTGATCTTTGTGCTGTATAGTATCTGGGTCTTGTGGTCTTTGTTGGGACATGTCTTTTGCTGGCTTGACATGGGTGACATGGAACCAAGGTTTCTTTCCTTTAATTTTGATTGCACTGGGAGTAGTTAGAATTATTTGAAATGGTCCAAGCCACTTGTGTTCTAACACAGATTTCCTAGCGAAGTTTCTGATGCAAACATAATCTCCATGTTGTAAATCGTGTAGACTAAAATCAAAGGGTACTCTTTGATATATCAAGCCTAATTTATGGAGTTGACTTAATCGTTGCTTGAGTAATTTAATATATTCATAGAGTTTGCATTCCAAACCCAGGTGTGAAAATTTGTGAATGTTTTGAGGTGATTTTCCATGGTAAGGTGGATGTCCATACAGCATTTCGAATGGGGAAATGTGTTTAATGCTGTTGGGTTGGCATCTTAGGTAGAATAGTGACAATGGTAATGCATCGAGCCATTTCATGTGAGATTCTGCACATATTTTTGCTACTAGAGTCTTCAAAGGTTTATTCAGGCATTCAATCTGCCCCCTCAACTGTGGTCTAAATATCAAGTGAAGATATCGTTTGACTCCTAAGGTTTCATAAACTGTAGCTAAAATTTTATTCGCGAAATGGGACCTTAAATCTGATGCAATATGTAGCGGAATAGAGAATCTGGGTATCAATTCTCTCAGTAAGATTTTAACAAATGTTGAGGTGTTACGTTTTGCTGATGAAGCTTCTGCCCACTTAGTTAATTATCACTAAAGCATACCTGTAACCTTGACTCCTTGGCATTGTGATGTAATCAATTTGTAAGCATTCAAATGGTGTATAACCTAATGGTTTTCCTCCCAGACTGTGGACTTTGGTAATTGTCTGATTGTAATGCATACAAATTTTGCACCTCTGTGAAACTCTCATAGCAATTTCATATGTGCCCCTTGCATTCCAATACCTATTTATGGAATCTGCCATGCCCAGACTTCCATAATGCCCTTTCTGGTGTAGTGCATTGCAAAAAGTGAAATATAGGGATTTAGGTAACATGGGTTTTCCATTTGTTCCCAGGCAAACTCTGTTAGCAAGGTATGCATTGTGACGTTTCTTCTAATCCTTCATTTCCTTTGGGGAGTATGCTTTTTTGGGTTCATCCTCATCCACCTAAGATAAATTCAGAATTGTAAGTGGTCCATACTTTGCTGCACTTTTGGCTGTGATATCTGCATGTTTATTCCCTAATTCCACTGGCCCTTGGATTTTGGTATGAGCTTTGCAATGAATGACTTACACTTGGGCTGGTAAATGGATTGTATCCAACAACTGATTGATTAAATTCCCGTACACTATTTGTTTGCCATTGGATGTAATGAAACCTCAATTTTTCCAGATTTTAGCAGAATGATGCACGACTGAGAAAGCATAATGTGAATTGGTAAAAATGTTTGCTTTGTGATTTTCAGCACGCTTTAGAGTGTGTATCAAACTGACTAATTCTGCTCCTTGAGCACTCATGGTAGATGGTAATGATGAGTACCAAAGTGTCTCTGAGGCTGTCACTATGGCTTCTCCGGTATATCTCTGATTGTCCATTATATATGACGATCCATCTCTGAATAAGGTCATATCAGGGTTTTTCATGGGCTTATTGTCTAAATCAGATCTTGTTTTATGCACGATGTTAAAAGCATCTTCACAAATATGTAGACTTTCTCCCTCCAGAGGTAAATCTGGAATCAGAGTCACAGGATTTAAATTTCTGCACTGGTGAAAAGTTATATTTTCATTAGTCAACAATATTTCTTGGTATTGTGATAGTCTTCAGGAGGTGAACGCTTGTAATGTGGTGTTTCTTAAAGTAGATTCCACTTGGTGTGGGGAAAATACTTTCTGTTCAATCCCTAGTACCAAGGATGAAAATTTTCTAATCATGATGGCTACAGCAGTTATGGCTTTTAAACAATTAGGCATACCACACATCACCGAATCTAATTTTGAGCTGTAGTAAATGACTGGTCTTAGTCTATTCCTGAATGTTTGTGTGAGAACACTAGAGGCTATCCCTGTATCTTTGTGTACATAAAGAAGGAACGGTTTGTCATGATCAGGGATATCTAGGGCTTGAGCTGATAGAGTAAGTGATTTTAATTTCTCTATTGCATGGATATAATGTTCTGGAACTTCCTTCCTGGTTAGCTCTATCAGAGGTCTTGTGATGAAAGCATAACCTGGAATCCAGTTTCTACAGAAGCTCGTTATTCCTATGATTGCCCTGAGTTGCTTCTTGGTCTTAGACAAACTCAAATTTTGTATATCTTGTGTTCTCTTTTGGGAAATTCTTCTGGAGCCTTTTTCTAGGATAAATCCTAAATAATTTATCCATCACAAATTGAAGTTTTGATTTGGAAATTTTATGGCCCCTTTTGCCTAGCTCTTTGATTAAGTGTACGCTATCAGTGTAACAGACTTCAGTAGATGGTGACATTAGCAGGATGTCATCAACGTAATGTGCCATTTTGCTGTTTTGGAAAGTGATTGACTCAAGGTCTCTCTGCAGTATTTGACAGAAGACCAAAGCTGAATCTGAGAAACTCTGGGGCAGATGGGTCCATAGGATGGATTTGCCTTCCCATGCGAAAGCGAACAACTTCTGGCTGTCTCTCTGCAGGGGAACAGAGAAGTATGCAGAGCTCAAGTCCAGAACAGTAAACCAAGCAGCTTCGGGTGGTGTTGCTGCTATGATTCATGATGAACTTGGTACTATGGCATAGGTCTTTTGCACATGGTTGTTTATTGCTCTGAGATCTTGTACTAAACACTATTAAGTCTTCCCATCAAGAGATAATTTGGCTTTCTTTACAGGCATGATCGATGTATTATATTGTGAAAAGCCATATTTTAATATACCTGCTGTAATAAACTCTATGATGAGTTTCACTCCCTCTATCGCCTCTTGGCTAAGTTTGAACTGAGGAATTCTTGGAGGTAAACCTTCTTTTACCTCTATCTTTACTGGTTCTGCTGACAATATCCTGCCCACCTCATTTGAATTTTTAGCCCACACACAATCTGGAATATCGTCTGGAACCTCATAGATGTTATCAATTGATTGGTATGATGGTTCCTCACTACATGGTTCTAAAAATAAAATGGGATGGTGTTTTAGAGATCTCTTGGGTAGGTGTAGATAAATTTGTCCATCTGGTTGGCATTGGATGGTGGCAGCCGATTTGCATAGATCTAGTCCCACGAGGTTTAATGGGCATGATGGTATCAATAAGAAGGTGTGTTCAAGAGTTAAAGGTCCAAATTTTAGCATTTTAACTTTTAACTTCGGGACTTGTTGTGATACCCCAGAAGCTCCTATTACTCTTAAACTGCCTTGATATTGGCATCCTTCAGGTGCCTCGTGTAAAAAGGAACAAGTTGCACCAGTGTCCAGTAGTCCTGGACCCCCTGATTTCTAGGGTAACTAATGGTTCTCCACTGTCATTGGACTTCAATGGCCCTAGGGGTAATAAAGAATCCTCTGTATTTTTTGTACACTTATCACTGATACAGTGTTGTGTTTGTCTAAACCCAAACTTCCTATAGCACCATTCGGCAAGTTCAGTTTAGAATCAGGAATACCGCAAGCAGGCTTAAAGAGCATTCTCTCATTGAGAGTTGGGAAGTCATTGTCACTTGTGTAAATTTCATGTTGGCATTAGCTAAGGGCTGCAGAAATGGAAGTTTGATTTGATTTACCTCCACTCTGATATTTAAAGAACTGTCATGCCCCAAATTAGAAGTTTTCCCCTCAGTAGTATCCAGGAATGTATGGTAGTTAGATTGTGTTCCCTTCAACACTTCAGGTCCAACTACTGATTCAAAAGCTGACTGATGTTCCCTATCTTGCCCTGCTCTTTGTGTGACTGAAGTCAGATGTTTTTTTTTTGTTTTGTTTTCAATCACTGCAACAGTTTCATTGATGTTAATATTAGCCACACTGGTTACTGGAGACAACAACTGCTCCCTTTCCCTTCCCCAAAGTTTTGGTTGAAATTCTGTAGCTAAGGGGTTGAGAAAGGTGGATGTGGAATTTCCTAAATAGCTGTTATCATCCTGCCACTCAGTGGGTTGCATCTTTAAAATCAAATCTTTGCCAATGTACTGATTTTTTTTGCTCTTTAACCTCAATCTGTGACACTGTGTCTAAAGCACATAAATGGGATAGAATTTTGTCATCTAATTCCCCAAGGTTACTGAAAGTGTTCCTTTCTGGAAACTTTGTAAATCCTCACCATAATGTTCTTTATCCAAGTTGCCCCTTTGTTTTATACTTGGAATAAAGAGAGGAATTTGAGTTTTTGATGATTCAGAACAAGATTGCAAAGTCTCTTGATGTGAGCTGTTGCGATAGCTTGATTGATCCTTATGCTTCTCACCCAATGTCTGTGATCTGGAATGAGAAAGCTGATCCCTTATATAATCATGCTCATTATTGCCATTGATTTCTCTGCGCATTTGCATTATTTCTTCCCATTGCTGATTATCTACCACAGATCTATGTTCATCTTCTGTGTAGCTTACTTTAGACACTTGCTCTATTTTGTCCAGATTTCCTATTTTGCTTTCCTCACTTAGATTATGTTGTGCCACACCCAAATTACACTGATTAGAAGGTTTTAAATCAGGAATCTCAATTCATAATTTTTTTTAGGTTTTTTTCCCATTTGAATATATCTTTCCATATCATCTAATGGAGGGGATTGGCTATATTTTTTACATGCATGGTTACAGCACACACCATCATGTTTGTTATCATCATTTTTTGTGTCATTATTATTCTTAGACCATTTAAAATTATAGTAGGTCTTTCTGTTGCCTCTGTCTCTTTGATTTTGATTATCATTTCTGGAAAAATCTATTTGCCATCTAAATCTACAAAATTGAAGGATGTGCCCAAGCCGTGCATATCAACCCTACAAAGCATTACTGCAGAATTTCTGACAGTTGAAAAGGGTTTAGAATCTGGAAGAGGGGCAGTTGTTCCTGGAGACTCAATGAGAGTAGGAGGGTCAACTGAGGTCTATATTTGGACTGAAAACCTAACCTTTATTCTGCAGCTTTCTCTTAAGATTTGTTAGCTTAGCTATTTCCTTTGAATCTCCCTGACCTTCCCTATTCCTAATCATCATTTTCCCTTCCTGAATTTCTGTGGGTTTCTGAAAGGAGGGTGGATCTGGGTGGTAGCTTTCAAACTTAGTAAATTTAGTTTCCCTGTAGTCAAGTAGGGCTTACCTTTGATACAAATTATCTCTTGAATCATTGTATGTAACTTTCCTACCTTAAAGGCAACAAAATCTCTCCAGTCTGAGTTAGAAAGGTCCTTTCTCAGTCTCACATTCCTGTGTCCCTCCCCCACCTGAAGCTTTCCCTAGGCGACTGTTAGAGTTACCTTATATCCCTCTGTCCTTACGATCAATCCCAAAACTCAATAATCCCGGCCCTAACCTTTGTCTGTAGAAGTGCCCTTTCTACCTGAAGGGCTCAGTCTGTTTCCCTTCAGTGTTTCTGTCTCAAACTTGTGTACCCAGTCTGTGTCTCCCTGATCTAACGTCATTGGACCTATTTTCCCCATCTTAGATCTTAGCTTGGGCACCAACTTCACTTGCTCAGTGGCTCCTTTTACTCTCACAGACCCCATTAGTGCACAATTCTCTGGTGTTGATGTTAACACAGACTGTGTTGCTCCGGTGTCAATAAGAGCAGGATCGATTTGATCTCCTATTTTCATCATAACCAAGGGTTCCCTGCCTTTAGCTGTCTGATCAACAGGTACCAAAGGTGTTTCTATCTCAATGTCCCCCAAATCCCATTGACCTAGTTCTAGGACTTCTGTCTGTGCTGGCTCAGGATTCTGTGAGTGTAATGATGGTAAGTCTCCTTCAAAAGTGGCTTTTTGGACTGCCAATACCTGAATTGGCATCCCTGGACTGTTCATGGGCCTTTCAGTGTCAAAGTGTATCTCAGTTTTCCTGGACCATGAGTAAGGTAGAGTGTGCTTCTCTTCACTGAACATGCTTTGCTTGACTTGTGCAAAGTTAGATTCAGGAGAGGTATTCCTCTGCATTAAAGGAAATTCTTCAGAATTGGGAATGTGTTTTTGGTTCATGACTACATCCTAATCCTTTGAGTCTAAGTTTTCTTCTTGTATTTGTTCCCTAGACTCCACGTCAGGAACAGGAAACTTCACTGCAGATGTACTTTGCTTTGGAAACAAAGTCAGTGTTGTTGATTATTTCTTTGTTCCTATTGGTGTAATTTTGTTCCTCTCTTGGCTACTGACATTTATGGAACTGAATTCCCTTAAATGCAATAACTCAGAATCTACTCCAAAGGCAGCTTTCTCTGGAGTATCACAGGCTCGAAAGTATACTACATCCTCATGCACTTGTCCCTGAAGTAGGCTTGGTACAAATTCCCTACCTCCAGGATCTAGCTTTAAAATTCCTTTAGTATTGTAGCTACTAGACCTTCCACTTTCCCTTCCAGCTTCCCTAGTTGGTGATAGAGAAGAGGTTGTGCCTGTGTCTGAGAATTTAGCACTTTCCTTCTCAATGGTCTTCAGGAGCCCATCTCCCTTGTTGACACTGTCTGTTTTTAAGAGATCCCCATTAGAACACCCATCTAAAATCATTGCCCTTGCTGTTTGGCCTTGCTGTACTACAGATTGATTTAAATGATCCACAGTCTTACTACAGAATGATGTTTCTTCCCCTTCATAGTGAGAATCAATGAATGCTACCTTCTTCAAGCTTGCATTAAGAACTTGTGCAGATGTGCCTGGTTCCCTGTCACTGTTCCCCACATCACTGTTTCCTTTTCCATAAATTCTCTCCTTAATTTCTATTACATCCTCCTCCATTTGCAATTCCTCCTCAGTTATTTCTTTTTAATTTTGTGTTACTTCCACCAACCCATAATTCATAACTTCTTCTGCACCCATTTTGTCTTTCCCACATTCCTCTGCCACATCATTGTCACTGCCCTTATCTGTTCTTGCAACAACTAGGGCTGCTTTCCCTGTTCATAAGGTATGAGGTCTGGCTCTTTGGGACAGGTATTCCTCCATTTTTGACAAACTAGGGGAATGACTAAATTTGGCACAGTCATGGTCATGACATCTGCCCTTCACTTTATCACTGTATCTGTTGTTGTCCCTTTTGTTACTACTATTATTGTTGTTATTGTACCTTGAATTATAATATGTGTTTCTCCTGTTGTTGCTATTATTGCTCCTATTTCCAAAATTTATTTGGGACTTAAACCTACAATCCCAAACCATGTGGCCAAGTTTTGAGCATAAGAAACACCGCTTGACTGAGTTGTTTGTACCGCTGAAAGATTGCCTAGGCCTGCTCTGGCTCCTCTGATTGTTGGACATTAGAGCCATATTTTTAATCTCCTTGATTTCCCTGGACTTCTGAGCCTCTTTCAATTGCTTCTTGAGCTCAGCAATCTCCCTATCCTTACAGAGCTTTTAGATGGTTTTGGTTCACTATCTCTGGAGTCATGACCATATGCAACTATTCTCCTCGACTTCTCAATGGGCATGGTCTCCCATTGTGAGCAATGTAATTTAAAATATGTCTGGATGTAATTCAGACTCCCCTTATCAAATTACCTTCTGACATGCTGAATGTTGTCCTCAGCAGTAATAATCCTAAAACGCAGGATAGTCTCACCAGTTCTAATAATCTGTCCAGATAAATACTTGGGTGTTCCTCTTCCCCCACTTCAATTTTTCAAAAGACTTCCATGTATTAGATATTTTTGCACGTAGCCTCATTGCTTCTGCCAAGTCTTCCCTGCACCTTCTAAGATATGTCACATTGGCATGAGAAGACAGCTCTAAATCTTGACGGTGTTCTGACCACAAGGCAAGATTGGGATTGCTCCTAGTTTCAGTAATAAATTTTGCCTTTTCACTAGGGGTAAACAATTCTGACAGTAATAATTCCACATCCTCAAAATTTGGGTTGTATAACCTCGCTGCCCGTTTATATTCCTTTATTGACTTATGTGGGTTGACATAAAACTGGGGAAACCTCCTTTTCAAAAATTCCAGATCACCCCCCGTAAAAGGTTTGTAGCCTTCTACATGAATAATGCCTATATCCGGTTGTACAATGGTCCTGTCAGTGATTGGAACAATAGTAAAAGGAGTTGCTTCAGCCCCTGCAACTTCTTGCTGTTTAGGGTTTTCATCATTAATCTGGTGTTTTATATCACCCCCCCCTTCTTTGTTGTGACCATATTCTCAATTATCTCTTACTGCATTATTGTTTTAGCATCCAAATCCTTCCCTTCCCTGATCTGCTTGTTAATTTCAATCAAGGTCTTCATGTGTTCCACCATTTGTTCTAAAACCGGGTTAGTAATTTCAGCTTTTCCAAATGTAAATGCCAATACCTTCCTGAAAATCATAAGGGCCTCATAGAAAGTTGCAGTCATGGCTATCCCTGATAGTACATAAACCATGGAATCACCCACCGTTATTGTCAGCCAGAGGTATGTATCATGGATCTCTGTAATCTGTTTAAAGAATTGGGGAACCATGATGAACCAAAATGTGGCACAAGTCTGCCAAATCCCATACATCAAGACCCCAGCGCACCCCATTGTAACAACAGCCCTATTGATTATACTGGCCATATTTATCCCCTCCCCACTAGGTTCTGGAGTAAAAATCCTAGGCTGGTTGGCCAAAACTGTTGTTCTATAGACATTTAAACTTTGTTCCTGACCCAAGTCAACACACTAGAACATCAGTTCCAGTGAAAGATGACAAGCGGGGGTGCATCAAACAACACAAGTGCAAGTTGACAAGCGCAGGATAACATCAAATGACACAAGTGAGGCATTGCTGACTTCGCAGATCTTCACGAGGACAGCAAACCTGAGAACTACAAAAGACATCCGTGACTGAGTACACCAACTGTAAGAAGGACATCCACACTGTGAAGGGGAGCATTGGATCAGCGTTGGACACATGTATTTGAAGGAGATAACTTACACCCCACAGAATTCTCACTGCATACAACACTAGATTCCATCCAAGTAGTATATGCACTTTACAAGAGAATTTCGGTGGAGTAAGTATGAAACACATCATTACACGGATAAGTCACACTAGACAACACATAAAACATTTTCCTGACTTCACATCTACATGTGAAACACTAAACTTACACTTAAGAGAGAAGAGTATGTCTGCCTTAGTACAGAATTTTCTCTTACTTTGGTTCAGACACCTTCTACTCAAATCACCTGACACTTCATGTAAATATGTAAATTTTGCTTACTAACCCTTAGCAATAAGTTTTGCTAACACAGAGAGACAGTTTAGTTAGTTTGGTAAGTTAGTACAGGGACAGTTTATCTAAACTTTTTTGTAAATATTGTACATAGCATAAGTCTATGGTTTAACCAATAGACTTACAAATAATTGAAGTCTTACTTATTCTCACTAACATTTCTAACATTGGCATAAGTGTACTAACCTATTCATACACTAATTTTAGCAAGTGAACTAGAATTTAGGAGCTTAGATTGCAAATTTTTTCTTAGTTAATATTATCTTGTTAGTTCATAAAATTAGATGTCTTTATGTGCACCACCCCCTCTCCTGGTTGTACAATGGTCCTGTCCACAAACATTAATACAGAGACTACAGCATTTTGGATTGGTTGATCTTCTGTGGTGTTATTGCGTCCTAAAAATTTCAATTCCATAATCTCCAATTGGAGGATTGTGTGCTTATTTAATTCCTTTCCCTCTCTAATTTTTTTAACACTTGGAACAGTAGCTTGATATTTTCTACTAGTTCTCCAGAGTCAGCATCAATTTTTGCAGGAGTTGTCTTAAAGTAATTACACAAGTGAGTCAAAACTGCCTTAGAAATCACAAGGAATTGCCAAAGAGAGAGTATTATTGCAATAGCCATGGGGATGAAACATATGCATTCAGCAAGGGTAAAGGGAAACCATTTATAATAATCATATATTTCTAGAATTTGTTGCACTGGATTTGGGACATTTACGAACCAGAAGTTGCACAGACCTTGTATGAACAACCAAGCCATTATGGAGACACTGCCTAAAATAAATGTAATTCTTCCCAGATTCATTTTTGGTGTTTCAGAAGATTCATAGGTTTTTTTTATTAACTATGCTCACCAAATGTAATAAGGGAATTAGGCTAGTAGGGTAATAAACTGGTTGTAATATGGAACTAAGTCAGTAGCATAATAATAGGGAATAAGGCACCTTCTGTACCACATTGATGACACATGTTTAAACCAGTAGAAATGGTAGTTAGCTATTCAGGGGGAAGTTGGAGGGGGTGAAGTAGAAAGTAAAAACATGAATTATGTAACCATGGAAAATTTTTCAAAAAATAAAAAAAATTAATTAAAAAAAGACCATTGGCTCAGTTATAGGAATTCCATGATTTCTTTTTAATTTGTAGATATATAATATTATGTATTTCTAGGGTTGTGGATATATAATTTGTGATCACCTGCCTCTTTCTAAAAATACACTCATTTTATGTTGAAAACAAAACAAAATAAAAAAAAATCCTAGCCTTATTAATTAGTTTAAGATTCTCTTACCTTCAAGTTGTTGTTTTTTTTTAAATTTCTCTTTTGATTTTTAAAATGTTCAATTCAGTCTTTAATTGGAGATTTTAAATTTCTTATTTCTAGTTTGTTTGTTTGTTTTTAATTTCATGTCCAATTCATGGGTTTCCTTTTTCTGTTTTATTGACTAAAGCATTTAGGGAAATATTTTTCCCAAAATAATGCTTTGGTTGTTTTTCACATGTTTCACATGTTGTCTCCTCACTATCATTCTCATTAAGAAAAGTATCGTTTCTATAATTTGTCCTTTGGACCACCCCTCTTTTAGGAGTAAATTATTTAGTTTCTAATAAATTTTTATTTGCTTTTCCATGGACTCTTATTATTTCATAATTTTATGGGATTATGATCTGAAAATTATGTATTTATTATCTCTACATTAGTTTTTGAAATTTTTATGCCCTAATATAAGATCATTTTTGGAGGAGCCATGTACTGCTGAAAAAGAAGATATATTCCATTCTATTCCTATTCAATTTTCTCTAGAGATCTAATTTTCTAAAATTTCATTCATTTACTTGACTTCCTTTTTTTTTGTTTGTTTTGGTGGTTTATTTATTTAGGTCTGAAAGGGGGAAGTTGATATCCCCCCACTAGTATAGCTTTTATATTTCCTCCTAAAAATCATTTAATTTCTCCTTTAAAAGTTTGGAGGCAATATCATTTGGTGCATATGATACTGATGTAACTTCCTTTTCTATGGTACCTTTAAGCAAGATGTAATTTCCTTCTTTATCTCCTTTAATCAGTTTTATTTTTTCTTTAGCTTTGACTGAGATCTTAATTGCTACTCCTTTTTTGTTTGTTTGTTTTTTTACTTCAGATGATTCACAATACATTTGCTCCAGAGTCTTAACTTTACTCTGCATGGATTTACTACATTCCATCTTTCCCTATATATACTCTCCAAACTTCTCTACTACAGATTATAATTTTAAGAATTACAAATCTCACCTTTCCATGTAAAAATATAAATCGTTGGATCTTATTGAATCCAGTAAATTTTCTTTTTCTCATTCACATGTTTATGTTTCTCTTGTGTCTTGATTTTGAACATCAACTTTTCTGTTTAGGTCAGGTTTCTTCATCAGGAATGCTTGGAAATTTTCTATAAAATTAAATGACCACTTCTTCTCCTTAAGGAATAAATATAGTTTTCCTGGTTAAGTGATTCTGCGTTATAAACCCTGTTCTTAAGTCTTCTAGAATATGATATTCTTTAGTCCTTTAGTGGGGAGGGTGCTAAATCTTGTGTAATCCTCATTGTGACTCCATGGTGGATAGGGGAGGTCATTCTATTGGCCTGCACTGCTACTCCTTAGGAAGGAGAGGCTTTCTCTTAGCCTGTGTTGGTATTCCTTGGTAGCATCTTTATTTAGGCTTCTCTCCCATCTTATCCTCTCTGCTCACCTTTCTAGTTGTTTTCTGAAGGAAAATAACTTGACTCTTTCTTTTTGTTCTGTCACTCTAGTATTCATTTTGAAGCATTATTTTAAAGTTGGTGAAGAGGATTCTAGTGACTTGAGGTACCTCTGATTCTACCTCACCATTTTGGCTTTGCTTCTAGTTATTGAATAGTTGATTTCTAAAGCTGTGTTTAATTCTGATTAGTACTCTAATTCGAAAACCAATGTAAAACATTTAACTTAAAATCTCCAAAGTTCAAGTAACAAATAAAAATCTTTGTTGAAATTCTAAGCAGTCATATAAAGAAATCACATATTTCTTATATTATCTTAAAGGAAATATTCAAAATAAGACATGTATCAATTGAATTTAAGTACAGTTACTGTGCTTTTCAAACTACATTTCACTAATAAATAAATTCAAATGACTTTAGTCATCAAATGAAAGAGGGAAAGGAATTAAGAGTATCACAGAATCCCAAAATTTCAGCATTAAAAGAGTGCTCAGGACCATGAGGGTCTGTTGATAATTAAGAATTACCTTTAAAATATATTTAATAAATGACCATCCAGAATTTGCAAGCCAATGCCACCTATTGCCATCTAATCCAATACAGCAAAACTTTATTAAGTGTATACAATGTTCCAGGCACTCTGCTAAGTGTTAGTAATGCAATAAATAAAAAGTGCAATATATAGACATTGCTAGCTACTGAGTTGTGCCTAAAGAATTAAAGACCATTTCTGGACTATATATTACTGTGATATTTTTCTCCAAAGAAGTTCATTCTAATTCTGAAATTCTTTGATGTCTCAAAGTGATTCATCCCACTTTTGGAAAGTTTTAATTAATATTAGGGAATTGTTCTTTACATTAGGCTAGTTCTGGCTTTTTGCCCTTCTAAAAAATTGTTCTCACTTCTTTCCTTTAAGACAAAGCAGAATAAATCAAATACACTTCTGCATGGTAGTTCTCTAAATATTTCAGGAAAACTACCATGCCCCTTCTTCATTAGGAAATCTCTCTTCCTGACTAAATTGATCTAGTTTATTTAATTGATTTTCACAGGATATAATCATAAAGGCTCTTCTCTAGGTCCAACACCCTCTGTTAGACATTCTCTAGTTTACTGATATTCTCAAAATTTGCGACCTAGAACTGATACTAGTGTTCTAATGTTGCCTTACCAGAACAAGGTATATTAGTACTTCCTAGTTCTTTATAGAAAGACTAGACTTTTTGGCTCCCAAAATACAATTTTCAGAGTTAGTTTGAAGTTCCATAAGATATCTAGATGTTCAGATCAACCATCCACTAGCCAATCCCTCCATATTTTTTTAAACTCAAAGAATTAATTTTTAAAATGAAATATAAACTACTTGACCATGTTGTGTTATATCTCATTAGATTTAATTCATGTGCATAGTCTTTTTGGATTAAGTCTTTATTGTTCAATATGTATATTACCTAATCCTCTCAATATTCATTTAAAAATCTAAAAGGCATACCAAACCATTCCTTAATTTAAATCATTGATTAAAGATTTTTTAAATAATCCCATGTCAGGCATATAACTATCAGGCAAAACATCACAAAACTCTTTCCATGTCACTATTAAATAATTAGTTAGGTTCAACTAACCTGTTTAAAATTGATCTGACTCTATTACTATGTAGATTCTCTTTTTCTACGCAAAAAATTATTAGTAAAATTCTTTGATAAAAGCTAGGCAGCATTTCTCTGATCCATCTTCCCAGTAAATCTTTTGTCAAAGGAAATAAGGAAGTCAGATTAACTCTTTTGTATGATGTTATGTAACAGTTCTTTTAATGTATTCTTGAATCTAGTGAGAAATCATGATCACATTTCATGTTTTATAATTTTCATACTCCATTATCTTTCCTTTATTAAAAATCAGACAAAAATAATCTAGATATAAAATGAGATATAAGTAAAGTAGAAGAACAAAGAACATGCTAACTATCAGATTTATGGATAGGAGAGAAATGTGTAAGTCTACAACATATGGAGAACATTATAGTATAAAATGGAAAATTCTGAGAACATTAAAGAGTTCTTGCATAAATAAAATGAATATTTTCAAAATCAGAAGCAGAAAACTGGCACAACAATTTAAAATAGCCTCTCAAATGGGGTTTCAAATCTAAAATATAAATAGAACTTTGTCAAATTTATAGGAATAAGAGTCATCCCCCAAATTATAAATGGGCAAATGGTATGAACTGAAAAACATGGATGAAGAAATCAAAGCAATATGTAGTTATATGAGAAAAAAATTCACTAAATCACTGCTAATTAGAGAAATGCAAACCAAAACAATTCTGAGATATCTTCTCATAAAAGGGAAAATTAATAAATATTGGAGGGGATGTGAAAGAAAGGATACCATAATATACTATTGTCAGAGCTGTGAATTGATTCAAATACTCTGGAGATAAACATGGAATTATATCCAGAGAGTTTAAAATCTGGGTATGCCTTTAGAGCTAGTAATACTGTTGCTGGGTTTGATTCTCAAAGAGATCAGGGAAAAGGGGGAAAAACCTTTATGTCCCTAAATATTTATAGCAACTCTCATTGTGGTAACACGGAACTGGATATTGAGGGAGTACCCATCAATTGGGAAATGGGTAAATGATTTATATTATATTATTGTGATGGAATACCACTGTGCCATAAAAAATAATGATTAGACTATTTTTATTTTTAATGGAAAGAACTAAACATGATAATGAATATATTCCTATAAACGAGTCAGAATTTATTTAAATCTTTCTTCATGGGTAAAATGAGGTAGTTAATGAATAAACAATAATTAAGAATCTACTATGTACCAGGAGCAGAGCTAAACACAAAAAGAGACAAAAACAATCTCTGTCCTCTAGAAGCTTGCAATGTAATAGACGAGACCTTTAGTAATCAAATGTGTGCAAAGATTTTATATAAAGAAGAAAGTTTAAAAATGACAAATGGAAGTCAAGAGAATCAAGAGAAGATTCATGTAGAAAATTATATTTTGGTTGAGATTTGAAGGAAGCCAGGGATACCAAAAGTTGGAACAGAGAAGGGAAGAGCATATCATTTATGGTGAAGAGTCATATAAAATGTCTGGAGCTGAGAACCAGAGTATCTTATACAAGAAATAAAAGCAGTAAGGAGGCCAGTGTCATTAGATGAAAGAATGTTGTGGCATGCAATAAATTGTAAGAAAACTAGGAAGGTAGGAAGAGATTTTATGTTGAAGGGCTTTGAACATCTAAAAGAGCATTTTGTATTTGATTCTGGAGGTGATAGACTGACACTATTGAATGGAAGGGTGACATGTTCAGACTTACGCTTTAGCAAAATCATTTTTGAGGACTAAATGAGGGATGAAATGGAGTGGGGAGAGATTTATTAAAGGCAAAATAAAAGTAGTTTTTTTAAATAGTCCAAGCATGAGGTGATAAGGTCCTTTCTACGTTGGGGGCAATATCAGAGGAAATAAAGGAGTATAATCAAGAAATGTTATGAAAGTGAAATTGACAGTCCTTGGTTACATATTGTAAATGAAATGTGAGAGAAAGTGAGAAATCACAGATGACACAGATTGCAAGACTGAGAAACAAGGAGGACAGACAATAACACAAAATTTTAGAGGTGCTAAGAGTTTAAGGGAAAATATAATGAATTCAGTTGTGAAAATGACAAGATTAAATTTTCTCCTAGGCCTCCATTTTGAGATGTCTGAAAGACAGTTGGAGATGTCACAATGGAGGTCAGCAGAGGAGATATGACAGGAGAGATTCCAAAAGCAATATTGAAGATAATATCTTTAGTACCACCATGACAGGGATATTGGGTAGAAATAGCAAAACATAAGGTTATATGTAATAGGAGGTAAATTTAACTGAAGATTATCATTATTATTTGATAAGCCAAAGTTTTCTCCTTTTGGACATTTGTCTACAAAAGAGGGACAATATTTTCTTTATATGTTGTTACTGTTCAGTCATTTTCAGTGATGTCCAACTCCTCATGATTCTTTTGGAGTTTTATTCGCAAATATAATGGAGCGATTTGCCATTTTCTTCACCAGCTCATTTTATAGATGATGAAATTGAGAAGGGAATTAGTGACTGGTCCAGGGTTACATAGCTAGTAAATGTCTGAGACTGAATTTAAATTTAATGATAATCTTAAATTAAATTTAAGATGAATCTTCCAGACCAGACATGGTGCTCTATGAACTATGTCACCTAGATGGCCTCTCTTTCTCTGTCTCTCTGTCTTTCTCTTTTTCTCTCCCTCTTTCTCTTTATATATATATATATATATATATATATATATATATATATATATATATATATATATATTAGGATAATATTATTTTGTCTCTGTGTCTTTTCATGTAATAATCCTCCATTTTTGGAATATACTGTCCAGTGAATCCTACCTCCTGGAGCCCCTAGCATTCTCTATGTCAGCTCCCGTGCCTTGTGCTACATGAAGCCTTTCCTGATCCCCCTGTGCTTGCTTAGCCTTCTTTTCTCTGTCTTGTTTATATATAAATTTTGTATCTCCAAAAAGAAGAGGTATTATTACATACTTAAGGACAGAATTATTTTTATTTGAATATTTATAGCATGAGTGTCAGGCATAATAAGTGCATGAAAAACATAAGTGAATTTTTATATTACATCTGACAGAATATCATTGACAAATGGACATGCAACAGTGTGAGGATAGGTCTAGTGAAGACTTACTTAAGAAAGTAGTCGCATATTGGATAGGAATTTAAACATTTAAAAACGGTATGGATTGGGCATTCTAGGCAACAAGAATAAAGTTCATATCCCTTAAGGATATAGCAAATAGTTTGGTTTAATTGTATCTTTAAGATGTTGACGAGATGAGAAAAATATGTTAAAAGCTAATAATTATAATCATTATAACTAATAAAATAGAATAGCTTCTAACAGGTCTAATGATGCTTAAGTACCAATTCTAGTATAGTTTGCCATTAATTAAGTTCTACCTCTATCTATCATCCCTGTATTTTCTCTTGGAAGACATCAAGTATGAAGTTGCAAATAATTCAACTTAAAAAGTCCCCAAAAGTACTGAAAATTGTGCATAAGAATCTATGGATAAAAATAAGTTATTTTCTCCTTTATCCAATCTATGTTGTCACTTGTGATGAGATAAAGAATATGGGATACATCAGCCATTGAAATTTTTTAACTAGCTCTTTTATTTTGGCCTCACAAAGTAGAATTATGGAATTATGTCTTCCCTCAAATTTTCATACATTGTCTTGAATTTATATTTTTCTAATCAAAGAATCCTACAGAATAAACTGAGAAAAAATTCTACTTCTTTATATAAATATGAAAATCCAGGAGGCAAAAATGAAAAACATATACCATTTACATTCACTATGATAGGTTTGAAATATCAGTAAGTCAATCTGCCAAAGTACACTCAATACCTACATTGATAAAATTATAAAATCATTCTTCAAAAGAACAAAGAACCATTTAACAGAAGACATTTCCCATGATTTTGGACAAGATGTACAAATTTAATTAAATTATATTACATAAATCAATTAAAGCTTTAGTGCTAGATGAGTTATACTAACCAGGAAAACTTTACAGTTAAACGAAATAACTCATTTTGAAGAAAAAAAGATAAGTTATCAAAGGATATATGGGAGGAAAGATGTAAAATAATGGGGGAAAGGACCAATGTTACGTAAAGTAAGCATAACTAGGAAAATAATTTACACAATCACTACCACAAAATAAATGAATAATAATATGAATAATAATATGAATAGAATAGTAAAAACAAAATGAGCAAAGAGTAATTTGAAATTTTGACTAAACTTTATCCAAAGAAGAGTCATGAGAAGAAATTCCTCTCAGTCTTTGCAGGGATTTCAAAACATGAAGGTAGAACACTGCATATAGCATCAAACTTTTTTCTTTATGGTGACTTGTTTTATACAAGGTTTTTTTTCTTCTCATTTTTTTTTCAAATAAAAAGAATGACTTTCTGGAAGGGTTGAGAGGAAGAGATAAAATGGGAAATATAGGCAATATAAAATAGATAATAATAATAAAACTATTTTTTAAAAAAGAAATCCTAACATCTTACCAATAGTCTTATCATAACAGCTTTTGATAATCTGATATACTAGAAGTAGAGGCAGCCCAGTAAGCCTTAAAAGCATTGTATATAAAAAAATGCAATTAAATATTTATTTATACAGTAAGTAGTAAATATTAAAAAGATGATATAGCTTAACACATTTAAATAAATCATAGCTAACTAATCTGGAATTCGATTATTAAGTGAAAATCAGATGCATTCCTACCATTTTGAAATTTATTATTAGAGGTAGCTAGACTTCCCTGGCCCCTCCACTCAATAATCCTTGGTGCTACTATCCAAAGGACTGTGATGTAGTGTGTAAAATAGACTTTGCTACCTCTGTTGCTTATTAACTATTCCTCTTCTTGGAGCAAATAATGAAACTTTGATTTTATCTGTGAAACTTTCAAGGTAGTTATTGAAATTTCCCTCATTCATTTCACAGGTGAAGGAATTGTGGTAGATATGTTTAGTGACTTTCCCAGATTCACACACAGAGAGCAAATATCTGAAACCAGATCTTAATCCTAACATTTCTGACCCGAGTTCCAGTGGTCTACCTACTGAGCCATATAGGTGTTTTTATAAATAGACTGTTCTTTATAAGATCATCTATTTGGACTGGATAATCTGCCTGCGTCTGTAATGGACGTGACAATTACCTGGCAAATTAACTAATTTTCTCACCTATGCTAATATACAGATTCACATAGAGCCCTCATCTCAGTGGTTTTACAGTGTGGAAAGGTAAAATGTGTTCACATACATGTGCAAATTCTTGGATTCAAATGTAAGCAAAATACTCATAATCACATAAATGCATCTCCTTACCTATGAAGACCTTGAGAAAAAAAAATGGTCTTAGAAGTATTGAATATTGTGAATGGAAGGTTAATTTTCCCCACATTTTTGTTCTGTTGTGTTTTTTGTTCCCTTAATCTTTTCTAGTTTCAGAAGATGAAGGGCAGGATCCAATGTTCCTCGTTTTTTTTTAATAACTCAGATACATTGATGTCCCTCTAGATTGTGACAATCCATTTTTGAACTGGCCAAAGATGGAGTTTTGAGAAGGTCATGATAGGAGATATGGTCCCTTCAATATTCCTTGCATGCTTGGTAATTTACAATGATACATAATATTTTCACTGCATTGTAAGTTGCCATTCAGAGATGATGCTAAAAACACCCTTTTGCCTTTTTGAAACACCGATAGGTTACATCACCCGGTTCCTGAGAGGACAATGAAAAATACTTTGGACATATACAAATAAAAAGAACTTTTTATTAATGGTAATAAAAGGAAAAAGTCAAGATGCTCTGGTATCCTTCATTCAGGATATTTGAAAGATAAAGAAAGTCCTTATTTTACTGTCTGCTTACTGTGCAATATGTTTGTTTATGAATTTTTTAGAAGATGAATATGCTGGAAATTATCAGAGCAACTATATAAATCCCAAAGTCTAAATTTGACAGCAGGTGTATATGTATTAGTTCAGGGTATAGTACTGAATTTACACAAACATGTTGACTTATGATGACCAAAATGAGAAATGAATAACCAGCAATGAAATCTGGATAGCAATAAGTTGAATTCAGCAGATGGTAGGTAGATATAGTACTGGTGCTAGAAAATAGAAGAACAGACAGTGATGCTTACTATGATAACAGATTGACTGACTAGAATAAGCTTGGATGCTCTTGTGGTATTTTCCCTAGTGTTTGAATGGGAGACATAAAAGTCCATATTAAGCTTCAAACTCATCAGAGAGATTGTAAGCCAAATTCAACTTAGTGTTTGCTTAGTATGTTTGCAGAATAGTTCAGTGGATTCCATACACTGAATCAGTAGCCCATAAAATGAACTCTTTTCTGATTATAAAACAAATACATTTACTAATGACTTTTTTAAAAGCTACAAGTATCTTTTGAAATAGGATTCCACAGCATGAAAGCAGGATGAATATTAAAGCACTTAACTTCCAGTGATAGACTGTCCAAGGAAATAGGTGAAGTTTAATTAGTTTCTAAGAAAATACAGCCACTGAGGTGTTTTAGCCAGTTCCATCTTTCACTGCTGCTTTATTTCAAAAGGTTTCATTAAATCATCAAAACAAGAGCTATCTCTGTGCCTCTCTAATTATATGTCAGTTTTCTAAAAGAAATTATAGACAAATCGGAGGTGAAGAATTAAGAAATCCAGACTCTTCTGTTGAGTAAACATGATGCTACCTGAAGTAAAAATGATCAATGGCCCAATAGAAACCCAGTTGAACATGTGAACAATATTTTCATGGAGTTGGAAATATATTTTCTTTCATTGATTTGCAAATGCTATTCATCAATCACTTTCAAACAGTCTTCAGAGTAACAAGACACTTAATAATGTGAAGATCATGGCTTAAATCTATTGCTTCGATATTTGCCAGTGTGGTGACCTACCATAATCTATTAAACCTTTATTGTCCTCTTGTTTCTCATCTGGAAAATATTGAGGGGGTTGGACTAGATAGCCTATAAAATTTCTTTAAGCCCTTAATTTGTAATCTGATATCTTTTGGTAAACACTTGAGAAATTATGCCTTTTTGCATCAATTTCACTAAAAAAAAAGAGTTCTTGACCTATTTACAAATCTAAAAATGAACCATATAAGCATCCAGAGTACATTACCAAATTCTGAATAAAGATAAGAACCAATGCACCAATATGTACTAAATAGAGCATAAATTTAAATATATTGGAGCTCATGATTGTCCCTACTTCTTCACTGCCTGAAACTGCCATAACTGAATGAAACATTTAATATTTAAGGAATTTCAATCTATATCCTTATAAAACTAGTAGCAAGGCTTAATAGTTTATATAAATTCTGTTTTTTTTT
>NC_058130.1:532132925-532261303 GCF_016433145.1 Gracilinanus agilis | reverse complement strand
ATTCCTCTGTCAGATCTAGATAAATCAAACCGAAAAATAAATAAGAAAGAGGTAAGAGAGGTGAATGAAGTCCTAGAAAAATTAGATCTAATTGATATGTGGAGAAAAATAAATAGGGACAAAAAGGAATACACCTTCTTCTCAGCTGCACATGGCACATTCACAAAGATTGACCATGTTATAGGGCATAGAATCATTGCAAACAAATGCAAAAGAGCAGAAATAATAAATGTAACCTTCTCAGATCATAATGCAATAAAAATAATAATTAGTGAGGGCACTTGGACAGGAAAATCAAAAACTAATTGGAAATTAAATAATATGATTCTTCAAAACCAATTTGTCAAAGAAGGAATCATAGAAACAATCAACAATTTCATTGAAGAAAATGACAATGATGAGACATCCTACCAAAATATGTGGGATGCGGCCAAGGCAGTACTCAGGGGGAAATTTATATCCTTGAGTGCATATATTAACAAATTAAGGATGGCAGAGATCAATGAATTGGGCATGCAACTCAAAAAATTAGAAAGTGAGCAAATTAAAAATCCCCAGATGAAAACTAAATTAGAAATACTAAAAACCAAGGGAGAAATTAATAAAATCAAAAATAAAACAACTATTGAATTAATAAATAAGACTAGAAGCTGGTACTTTGAAAAAACAGATAAAATAGACAAAGTACTGGTCAATCTAATAAAAAAAAAGGAAAGAAGAAAACCAAATTGATAGTATCAAAGATGGAAAGGGAGACCTCAAGTCTAATGAAGGGGAAATTAAGTCAATCATTAAAAACTATTTTGCCCAATTATATGGCAATAAATATAACAATTTAGGAGATATGGACGAATATTTACAAAAATATAAACTGCCTAGACTAACAGCAGAAGAAATAGAATACCTAAATAATCCCATATCAGAAAAAGAAATTGAACAAGCCATCAAAGAACTCCCTAAGAAAAAATCGCCAGGGCCTGATGGATTCACAAGTGAATTCTATCAGACATTCAAAGAGCAACTAATCCCAATACTATACAAATTATTTGATATGATAAGCAAAGAAGGAGTCCTACCAAATTCCTTTTATGACACAAATATGGTACTGATTCCAAAGCCAGGTAGACCAAAAACAGAGAAAGAAAACTATAGACCAATCTCCCTAATGAACATAGATGCAAAAATCTTAAATAGAATACTAGCAAAGAGACTCCATCAAGTAATTAAGAAAATCATTCACCACGATCAGGTGGGATTTATACCAGGAATGCAAGGTTGGTTCAACATTAGGAAAACCATCCACATAAATGACCATGTCAACAGTCTAACAAACAAAAATCACATGATCATCTCAATAGATGCTGAAAAAGCCTTGGACAAAATACAGCATCCATTCCTATTGAAAACACTGAAAAGTATAGGAATAGAAGGACCTTTCCTAAAAATAATAAACAGTATATACCTAATACCATCAACAAACATCATATGCAATGGGGATAAATTAGAAGCCTTCCCAATAAGATCAGGAGTAAATCAAGGATGCCCATTATCACCTCTATTATTCCACATTGTACTTGAAACACTAGCAGTTGCAATTAGAGAAGAAAAAGACATTGAAGGTATCAAAACAGGCAATGAGGAGACTAAGCTATCACTCTTTGCAGATGATATGATGGTCTACTTAAAAAATCCTAGAGAATCAACCAAGAAGCTTGTAGAAATAATCAACAACTTTAGCAAAGTTGCAGGATACAAAATAAATGCACATAAATCATCAGCATTTCTATACATTTCCAACACACTAGAGCAGCAAGAAGTAGAAAGAGAAACACCATTCAAAATCACCCTAGATAATATAAAATACTTAGGAATCTATCTACCAAAACAAACACAGCAATTATATGAAAACAACTACAAAACACTTTCCAAACAAATAAAACTGGATCTAAACAATTGGAAAGCCATTGATTGCTCATGGGTAGGTCGAGCTAACATAATATAAATGACAATTCTACCCAAATTAATTTACCTATTTAGCGCCATACCTATCAAGCTACCAAAAAACGTCTTTACTGAATTAGAAAAAACTATACCAAATTTCATTTGGAATAACAAAAGATCAAGAATATCAAGGGAAATAATGAAAAAAATGTGAAGGAAGGGAGCCTAGCAGTACCAGATATTAAACTATACTATAAAGCAGCAGTCATCAAAACAATATGGTACTGGCTAAGAGACAGAGAGGAAGATCAATGGAATAGATTTGGGGTAAATGACATCAGCAAGACAGTGTATGATAAACCCAAAGAGCCCAACTTTTGGGACATGAATCCACTATTTGACAAAAACTGCTGGGAAATTTGGAAAACAATATGGGAGAGATTAGGTTTAGATCAACATCTCACACCCTACACCAAGATAAATTCAGAATGGGTGAATGACTTGAATATAAAGAGGGAAACTATAAATAAGTTAAGTGAACACAGAATAGTATACTTGTCAGATCTCTGGGAAAGGAAAGACTTTAAAACCAAGCAAGAGTTAGAGAAAATTACAAAATGTAAATTAAATGGTTTTGATTATATTAAACTAAAAAGCTTTTGTACCAACAAAAATAATGTAGTCAAAATCAGAAGGGAAACAACAAATTGGGAAAAAATCTATATAACGAAAAACTCTGACAGGGGTCTAATTACTCAAATATACAAGGAGTTAAAGCAATTGTATAAAAAATCAAGCCATTCCCCAATTAATAAATAGGCAAGAGACATGAATAGGCAATTTTCAGGTAAAGAAATCAAAAGTATCAATAAGTACATGAGAAAGTGTTCCAAATCTCTAATAATTAGGGAAATGCAAATCAAAACAACTCTGAGGTATCACCTCACACTTAGCAGATTGGCTAAAATGAAAGAAGGGGAGAGTAATGAATGTTGGAGGGGATGTGGCAAAATTGGGACATTAATGCATTGCTGGTGGAGTTGTGAACTGATCCAGCCATTCTGGCTGGCAATTTGGAATCATGTTCAAAGGGCTATAAAAGAATGCCTGCCCTTTGATCCAACCATACCATTGCTGGGTTTGTACCCCAAAGAGATAATAGATAAACAGACTTGTACGAAAACATTCATAGCTGTGCTTTTTGTGGTGGCAACAAATTGGAAAAGGAGGGTATGTCCTTCAATTGGGGAATGGCTGAACAAACTGTGGTGTATGCAGGTGATGGAATACTATTGTGCTAAAAGGAATAAGAAACTGGAGAAGTTCCAGGCGAACTGGAGAGACCTCTGGGAACTGATGCAGAGCGAAAGGAGCAGAGCCAGAAGAACATTGTACACAGAGACTGATATACTGTGGTAAAATCGAATGTAATGGGCTTCTGTACCAGCAACAATGCAATGACCCAGGACAGCTCTGAGGGATTTATGGTAAAGATGCTACCCACATTCAGAGGAAGGACTGCAGGAGAGGAAACATATAAGAAAAGCAACTGCTTGAACGTATGGGTCGGGGTGGACATGATTGCGGATGTGGACTCGAAATTACCACACCAATGCAACCACCAACAATTTGGAAATTGGTCTTGATCAAGGACACATGACAAAACCAGTGAAAATGTGCGTTGGCCATGGTTGGGGGGAGTGCGGGGGGTGAAGGGGAAAGTAGGAGCATGAATCATGTAACCATGTTAAAAATGATTATTAATAAATGTTAAAAAAAAAAGCTAGCTACAGTTTGTAGGCATAAATGGGAAAGTTCAGACAAACACATGTGAACAAAATGAGTGATTCTCAGAATGGAGTAGCTGTGGATCCACAGAGTCAAACTTTGGATATAAGACTTAAAATTTTGCTTCAATTTTAATAAATGAAACAACTATTGGAAGTTAGCTTTAACCTGAAAATCATAGCAACTAGACTATTAAATTTTAAGGGAGCAGAGAGATATGATTCCAGGTTGGTCACCCTCTTTTTTTCAGAGGAGTATAGCCATTTTGCATTCTCTGTCTCCTGCTTTTCCTTGTGAAAGAAATCTTTTCCCTTGGAAGAGAGTTGGGGGGGAGAAGAATCTAGCCATGTCTATTTGGTTCCATAAAAACCTACACAATACCCCCATACTATATGTGAAGAACAACCCTTTCTATGTATAGGGAAATTTTTTTCAGAAAAAGCTCTAATTTATAAGAGTTAGTGGTCAAACAAAGGAACAGAAGTAAAATAAATGGCTTTGGATGTCTTGATATAAACATGCAGAGAATGTGTAAAGGAATAGTGAAGTAGATATTTTAACAGAAGGAAGAAGTTTACCTAATAGTTATCATTGAGAAATAATCATGTGCAACCAATTTCTGTACTCAATGCAAGAAAAGGAACAGAACAAATACAATGAAGTGAAAATGTAGAAATATTTAAAGAAACAAATGAGATTGCAGAAAGAATTTAACTTCTCTTGACAAAAAATATAAACACATGGAGGCAAGGATGTAATAAAAAAAGAAATATAAAATTGTGGGGTAATCCTGAAGGAATGTAAGGGAGCTAAAATTTGGGATGAGTTAAATCTGACAATGAATGATAATTATAATAACAACCAAAATACTTTTTTAAACTTGTAATAAAAGCAATAGGAATATAAAAAAAAGAAATGGATCAATAATTATAGAGGAAAGAAAGAACAGGATGACATTTTTAAAATTCTATTGCTTTTATAAAGAATTATTTCAAAATATCATGTAGATTATGAAAGCAGCTAACAAGGAGTTGAAATCCAAGACAATTAAGAGACTACAAAGTAGTTCTTGTAGCTAACCTGTATCAATTCAAGTTGCTAGATTTAGTTGAACAGTTTGTGGGTGCCTAAAGATATGGCTTGTTTTTTTGCCGAGTTATCATTATGAGAACCAGTAAATAAGGATATACCATCTATGCTTTTTTCCAGTTATACAGGAGACTTCATTTTCTTTCACTATATGTGCTGTATGTTACATGCATTTCACTACTCCAAGAGTTTTTATGCCTTATTTTGGAACCATTTAACTTCTTTGTTTCCTGCCCAGTGCCCTGTTGCTTTGGAGATTGTTATAGAAAACCTTCTTCCCACCCCACTCACACCCTTGCAAACTCCACAGCAATATTTTCTGAGGTAATTTCGGTAGGAAAAACTTACTCTCCCTCCAAGTGAAACTATACAAGTGAGTGGACTTTCCCTCTGCTACTCCATTTTTTTTCTCCTTGAGGGGATTTTTTTGTACTATGGACCTTCCTCATTTTTTCATAGATATATTCTGTTTTTTTAATTATATGTAATAAAAGTATGAATAAAAAACCATGACAAAAAGGAGTGATTCCAGTTTTTAATAGAAAGAATAACAATGAATTTTTTTTCAAACTATGAGCTAGTGAGGTTGACTGGTTTCCAGTAAAATTCTAGAATTTATTATTAAAGAGATAATGTGTGAGCACTTTGGAAATAAAGCTGTTGTCATTTATAGATAGAATAGGTTCATCAAGAACAAATTATGCTAAACTTACCTGATTTCCTTTTTTTGAGAGTGTTACTAAGCTTGGCAGGCATGCTCTTAAAAATGTCTTTAAAATTGTGTACTGGGTTTTGGCAAAGTGTTAGGGAATTTTGTCCATTATGCTTGAAGAAAAGATGGTAAAAGAGACTATTAGATGGATTCAGAAATGGTTTTATGACTTAATTCAAATAATATTTAAATATATCAGAATTACACTAGATTGAGGTATCTATAATAAGGGATGAACATTTTAAATTGGCATCTTCTCACAATTTCTAATCTTAGAGAGTTATCACATACATTCAGAGATTATGTTTCATTTGAAAAGCTCAGTGCCAGTAAATATTTGTCATGACTGAAACCCAGGTCCTCCTAACTTCAAGATCAACTATTCACTTTGTAATATTATCTCTCAATGTTATATTAGTTTGCATTAATATACATATAATATGCAAAGGAGAGAGATAATAATTTCAAATTTCCTGCTCAGGCCTGGTAAGAACACATATAGACTACTATGTTCAGTACAGTTGACTTGATTTTATGAAGGTCATTGAAAAAATAGAGGAATAGGATGATGAGGATGGTAGACTTGGAAGATGTCTTATGAAAATTATTTGAAGGACCTGGAATGTTAACTTTGGAGAAGTGAAATATTGGTATTTGTGAGACTATCAAATCACGGAAAATGTATTACATTTTCTCTTTTCTTCTGTGGAAATTCTAATTTTATGCTGTTATTTTTAAGATAACTAGAACCAAAAATTAGATATCAGAGAAATAAAAATTCAATTCTATGGTCCCTGTAAACAAAAATTTCCTAATCAATTATCAGTTGTCAAAATTAGGAGAGATTTCCTTGGGAAGAAGTCATTTGTAACCACTGATTATCTTCCAAAGGAGATTGAATAAACGCTAATCAGGAATTTTTGAAGATGATTCTTATTCTAGATGAAGTTTATCTAGGTAAACTGTAGGTAAAGTTCTTTCATATCAGGCTATATAATTCAAAGGCATGAGAAACACTGATGCTCCTCCTTTCAATTCTAACATCATACAAATGTTGCTCTACATTAAAACATTAAATACCACTACCTCCTACTAACTAAATATAAGCATTATTTGAAGGGCAATTTAGAGGTGCATGGTAGGAGTAAGTAAGATGTAAGATTTAATCAATGAAAATATCTAAAGAAGAATAAGAGTGAAGATATCATGCAGGAATCATATAGGAAGAAGTGAAAATGAGATGACCATGTTTTAGAAAAAAAAACTACAGAAAACTGGAGTGCTCTGCTGTTACTCTCTTAGGAAAAAAATGGGGAAGATCTCTAATATGTTGCATGAACTTTTTGAAATAACTTTCCAGAGAACATGGATAAGTCATGGAGGATGAGCAGGCAAGAGTGAACTGTAATCTTTGTCACCCGAAAGACTTTATGAATATTTGAGAGAAGAGATTTGTTTGTATGTTACATTTTTCTCTAAGTAAATAGCTTTTTCTTACTCCTGCACCTAAATCTGGGTATAAATCCTACTAATTCTTCAAGGAGCAGTTCAAAGGTCATAGCTGCCACAAAACCACTCAAGATTTTCAGAATGAAATAAATCAACATTCCTCTAATCTTATATTACACTTTAAGCCACTCCATAGTACTATATTTTGTTCAACATTTTTCTTAGTACATTGTATTTCACATTTTACTAAATAATATTTGTTTTAATTTATTTAACATTTTAAGCTTTGCAAGGAATGTCTTTAAAATCTCAAGTTCAAAAGTTAAATCTGTTAGGTGTATTAGAAGACATCAGATTCAACTCATTAATTTTACATATGAAGAAATGGAAATCCAATGAATGTAAATTATTTTCTTAGAGTCACACAACCAGTAATTGTTGAAAGCAGTAGTTGAACAAAGAATTTTTAATTATAAGTTCAATTTACTATCTTCTACAGCATATTTTATTATATCATTTCTAATAAATTCTTAAATCCTAAAAGATGCTGTAAAAAGTTTTGATCATGTTACTAAATAAATGAATATTCAATGAATGATGTAAATGCATGATATTCTAGAAAATTTGTCCTTTTTCTACTGTCTTAATTTATGTCTACAAATCCCTCAAAATATTAGATTTTTTGCATATTCTGTCTAGGTCAGTATTTCTTATAAAAATACATACACATATATACATGTTAAACATACATATACAACATTCACACACATATGCCATCTGAAGAATACTGATAATAGAATTTGAATACATTATTAAAGGCATGATATACTAGAATGTTTTGAATGACTTAAGTAAGGAAATTCCATAAGTATTCCTGTAGCCCTGAGTAAAGGTAAATTCCCTAATAAAGAAATAGTGAAAAAAAGTTTTCTTAATAAAATAAAGAAATGTGAACTTAACTGCATATTAAAATGAAATGTATATTCAATAAATACATAATATATAATAGCTATAACTATATTCAACTATATATATATATTTATATAACAGCTATAAATATATATTTATGTGATATAAGTGCATTATTTAGGTATGCTTACAGATATCCTAGTTGTTTGGTCTAGTATATAAGTGTTATATCAAGCACTGATTGTAAAATATTTCTGTGAAAGATAGTTCACATGTGGATTTTTATAAAAAAAATCAAATTATGGCACCAAAATATTGAATAGAGAAAATGATCTGATTTCACCAAACAATTTTTATCATATGTGTTAAACTATACTCTTGTAGGTATTATTCATCTTATGTTTAATATTATCATAATAAAAAAATTTAATTATCAAAAAACTGTCTAGTGTTGATGTTCATTGGCACTAGAATTTGAGTACATCATTAAAGGCATGATATACTAGAATTTTTTGAATGACCTACGTAAGAAAATGATGAGTTTAAGAGTTCATATGATTCAAATCTTCTGGAATCAGGGGTGTAAGTCTGAAATTTGGATAAGACTCTGATGATGTATGGAGAGAATTACTTTTCAAAAGCTCTGTACTTTTGTGAGGGATAGAGTTGGTTAGAACTTGTGAGGAGAAAAATCCAGTTCTTCTAATATCCAGTTTTGAGAGAGGAAGCTATATGCTTCCACATTTTTTTCAAGGAAAAATCCTTGAAAAGATAGAAATATATTAGCACAAAAATAATCTAGATGAATTGGCACTTCACACATATTCCAATTCGCAGATACTTACACTAGATATTTTTAGTAATTTATCCTAATCTGAGACTAGGTACTCTTTTGGTAGAAGTATTTTCCTCTCAGTGAAAGAGTTCATTCATACAAATATTTCTAATATATTCTGATCTATATAACTTCCTTTGATTCTATTTAATATTGACTGGCTTTATTTCTTATTAATTAATGGTCTTTGTTCAATTGATATTTGGTGGTAATTAAACCATTGCATATAGTCAAGAGCAGACTTTCTTGATAAAAGTTAAATACAAAAATGATAAAAAACAATTAAGAGAATGATTTCAATTTGAAAATACTTCTCCAAGTATACCAATACTTAGAAGTACAGAAGATAAAATTCTAGGCTCATGCTCCCTCTATCTGGAAAGTAGAGTGGCCAGATCAATCTTGTGTTTTCCTCTTGGAAGGAATCAAAGTCTTTCTAAGAAAAGACTGGGCAGAGGAAATTCCAAAAATATCAGTTAATAACTCACTTTGAACAACTGCCAAAGAAGCTAATGTGAATGCACATGACCTCTATGTCCAGGATAAACAACCTACCTTTCAAATATTTAAAAGTCTTACCCTAATGGAATAACCAAAGTATCTTCTTTATATGTGACTCAATGTAAGTCCTAAAGCACCCTACAGCTGAACAGCAATTTATTACAAAATATCTAGAACAAATGATTAAATGGCCTCCAGAGATCTCATATGATGAGACCAAGTACTTCCTCAGGAAACCCATTCCATTTTGCTTTAAAGTAGTTCATGTTGGGGTTAAGCGGGTGGCAGAGTAGAAGCAGCTTGCTTAACTTCTCCTAACCCACGTATACAGGACTCTTCAAGAAGACATAAAAACAAATCCAGACGAAAGAAGGGACCCCAAAACAGGGCGCAGCATTGAAGGTACGTGGGATCTGGGCATTTCCATGCTATAAGGGGGTGAAACAGCTCTCACTAAAATGCGAGCTGAGCAACCTCCTCTCCCCCACACCACCAACAGTGTCATAGCCTGTGCACAAGAGCTAGAGAAAGCTTGGGGCACCCATTAAGTGCTTGGCAGCTATCTGGGGTCACCAGGGCCTGCTCCTGAGAGAAGCAGGACTTAAGACCCCAAGAGACTAAAGAATGTACAGACTTTGAATGTAGACTCTGAGAGCAGGCAAGGACAGGGATCCTGAGTGCAGGCACGGACTCAAGTGCAGACTTGGATACTGAGAGCAGGCGTGGATGCAGAGCTTTGGACAGAGGAACAAGTAAGGGGACCACCAGGATGTTTGACGTTGAGAACAACTAGACTTGTGACCTCAGAAGCCTAAAGAGCACAGACAGACCCTGAGTGTGAGGATAAACCTGAAAGGGCACTTGGCTCAAAATGGCAAGCTATCCATAGGAACCCCAAAAGAGAAAGATCAGCAAGAAGAAATCTGTAACACTTGACAACTTTTACACAGAGAAAATCCAGACAACAGAGCAAACAGCAGAGGAGAACAAACAAATAATCATATCCAAACCTTCCCAAAATAATGAAAACTGGCCATGAGCTACTGAAGAGTTCAAATCTAAGATGATGAGAAAGATGGAAGAGATTTAGCAAGAGAAGTGGGAAATAACTCAAAAGGAAATTAACAGGTTAGAAGACAGAAACTCCCAATTGGAGAAAGATGACCAAAAATCAAATGAAATTGTAAGAAAATTGGAAAGCAAAATCTGGAAAGGAAATAACAGAATAAAAGGCAGAATTTGACAATTGGAAAGTGAAGCAAGTAAATTGAAGACCAGAAATGACCAGATTGAAAAGGAAAACCAGTCTCTAAAGGCTATAATTGAGTAATTAGAAGCTAATGATCTCTCAAGACAGCAAGAGCAAATAAACCAAACTCAAAAGACTGATAAAATAGAAGGAAAAATGAAATATCTCAATGAGAAAGTGACAGTTCAAGAAAACAGATATAGAAGAGACAATTTGAGAATCATTGGTCTCCCTGAAAAAGCAGAAATTAATAGAAATTTGGACTCCGTACTAAAAGAAATTATTCAGCAAAACTGCCCTGAAGTTCTACAACAAGAGGACAATATAGACATTGAAAGGATCCATAGATCGCCTTCTACACTATACCCAGAAAAGACAACCCCCAGGAATATAATACCCAAATTCAAGTGCTTCCAAGTAAAAGAAAAAATTTTACAAAAAGCCAGAAAGAGACAATTCAGATATAAAGGAGCACAGGATCTGGAAGCCTCCATGCTAAAAGACGACAAGGCTTGAAATATGTTATTTAGAATGGCAAGAGAACTGGGTCTACAAACCAAGGATCACCTATCCATTAAAACTGACTATATACTTCCAGGGGAAAGTTTGGGCATTCAACAAGATAGAAGATTTCCAAGTATTTGTACAGAAAAGAGCAGGACTAAATGGAATGTTCCATATCCAAACACAAAAATCAAGAGAAACATGAAAAGGTAAATAAGAAACAGAGGACAAAGAAAGAAAACTCTTATTTTTTAAATTTGCCTCTTTAAGGGCTTCAATAAGATCTAATTATTTGTATTCTTATATGGAGAAGTGTTATCTATAATTCTCTGTAGTGAACTCTATTCACTATTATAGTATTCACTATTATAATAATTAGAAGAATTATTCTTAGGGAGGAGTCGGAGTACTAAATGATCTAAGATGATATGGGAGTGGGAATGAGGGGGGTGAATAGTAGAGGACACCAAGAGAAACTTAAATGAATAAAAAAAGGATATTCTATTACACACAAAGAGGGCATGGGAAGGGGAGGGGATAAATACTATTATAAGAAAGAGAGGAAGGGAACATTACAAGGTAATATTTAAACCTTACTCTCAGTGGAATTAACCCTGAGAGGGAAGAGTAGCTTTATCCATTGGGATATAAAACTCTATCTAACCCTACTGAGAAAGTCAGAAGGGATAAATCAAGGGGAGCAGAGGAGTGGGGAGGTCAAAAAAGGGAGGGGAGAAGAAGGGGAAAGGAATTCATTAGGCCTTAAAAATAAAATGAGAGGAATACTAAGTGAGTGGGTAGAAAGGGAAGTGAATTAAGGGAGGGGACAAGGGTTACTGGCTTAAAGAAAACTACTGGTTTAAAAGGAAATAGTGTAAGAAGAAGGGGTAGAACTAGAAGAGGATACCAAAATGTTGGCAAATAAACAACTGATAATTATAACTCTGAATGCGAATGGGATGAACTCGCCCATAAAATGGAAGCAAATAGCAGAGTGGAATATAAACCAAAATCCTACCATATATTGACTATAAGAAACACTACTCAGGTTTAAGGTAAAGGGCTTGAGCAAAATCTTTTGGGCTTCAAATGAGAAAAAGAAGTCAGGATGGGCAATAATTTCTGACAAAGTCAAAGTAAAAATAGATATGATTAAAAAAGACACGGAAGGTAATTACATCCTGATAAAAGGCAGTATAGACAATGAAGAATTAATAGTTCTCAATATGTATGCACCAAATGGCATATCATCCAAATTCGTAAAGGAGAAACTGGCAGAGCTCAAGAAGGAAATAGATATCAAAACCATAATAGTGGGAGATCTAAATATTCCTCTTTCAGATCTAGATAAATTAATCCAAAAAAATAAATAAGAAAGCGATAAGAAAGGTGAATGATGTCTTAGAAAAATTAGATTTAATAGATATGTGTAGAAAAATAAATAGGGACAAAAGGAATACACTTTCTTTTAGCTACACATGGTATATTTACAAAGATTGACCATGTAATAGGACATAGAAACATTACAAACAAATGCTAAAGAGCAGAAATAATAAATGAAACCTTCTCAGGTCATAATGCGATAAAAATAATAATTAGTAAGAGCACCTAGGCAGGCAAAAAAAAAAAAGAAAAAACTAATTGGAAATTAAATAATATGATTCTCCAAAACCAGATAGTCAAAGAAGAAATCATAGAAAAAATCAACAATTTCATTGAAGAGAATGACAATGATGAGACATCCTACCAAACTCTATGGGATGCAACTAAGGCAGTACTCATGGAGAAATTTATATCCTTGAGTGCATATATTAACAAATTAGGGAGGGCAGAAATTAACGAATTGGGCAGGCAACATAAAAATCTAGAAAGAGAGCAAATTAAAAATCCCCAAATTAAAACTAAATTAGAAATACTAAAATCAAAGGAGAAATTAATAAAATAAAAAATAAAAGAACTATTGAATCAATAAATGACTAGAAGTCCTTTGATCCAGTCATACCATTGTTGGGTTTGTACCCCAAAGAGATCATAGATAAACAGACTTGTATGAAAATATTTATAGCCATGCTTTTTGTGGTAGCAAAAACCTGGAAAATTGGGGAATACCTGGACAAATTGTGGTATATGTTGGTGATGGAATACTATTGGGCTCAAAGGAACTATAAACTGGAGCAATTCCAGGTGAACTGGTAAGACCTTCAGGAATTGATGCAGAGTGAAAGGAGCAGAGCCAGAAGATCATTGTACACAGAGATCAATACACTGTGGTAAAATCGAATGTAATGGACTTCTGTACTAGCAGCAATGCAATATCCTAGGACAATTCTGAGGGATTTATGGAAAAGAACACTACCCAAATTCAGAGGAAGAACTGGAGGAGTGGAAACACAGAAGAAAAGCAACTGTTTGAACACATGGGTTGAGGCAGACATGATTGGGGATTTAGACTCGAAACTACCACACCAATGCAACTATCAACAATTTGGAAATAGGTCTTGATCAATGACACATGCTAAAATCAGTGGAAATGCATTCTGGCTATGGAGGGGTAGGGGTGGTTGGGGAGGGTGAAGGGGAAATTAAGAGCATGAATCATGTAACTATGTTAACTTTTCTAAAAAATAAATATTAAAAAAATAAAGTAGTCCATGTTAATGGCAAAGACGTGTTTCCTTATAACAACCCAAAACCTTTCTGAAATTTATATTCATCATTCCTACTTCTAAAAAGAATTAAATCTTCTGCATAACTCTAAAGATAGCCAATATAGAATACAAATAGAAAAGAAATTCTCAATAGATTAAGCAGTCTTTCAGATGCTTCTGATTTCAGTAATATTGATCTTAATTAAATTTAATTCCAAAAAGGAAAACATTAAAAATAATGTATTTATATTTTACTAGGAGAGGAAAAGTAAGGAATGTTAAACTTTACACTTACATTCTTTTTTTTTTTAGATTTTACTTAGGTAATAATGTAAAATATCTTTCAATATTTGTCATTTGAAAAAGAATTCAAACAAATGAGTTTGAAGTAATAAAGTTAAAAATAGTATATCTTGGTCTGCATTCAGACTCTATTACTTCCTTCTCTGGAATCAGATGGTATTTTTCATCATGAATCTTTAAGGGTTATCTTGGATCACTCTATTGTTAATAATAGGCAAATGACTCATTATCATTCATCATAAAGTATTGGTATTACTGTTGTAGTGTAGGGTTGCTAGTAGAAGGCTTTGGCTTTTGAAAATTCATCTGTAAGCAGCCCTGGCAGTTATGTTCAGAATGTTCAGAAAGGCAGTTGGAGCCTGAGGCTATAAATAGTGCTGAAGTTCCAACTGAGGGGCTTTGGCCTTTTGGCTTCAGCATTGGCCTGTGCTTATTTGTCTTGGGGACATTTTGGAGCTAGCTTGATTTCTCTGGACCTCTCCCTGATCTCTCTTCCTTTACATCCCTCCTATTTATCTGAATTTCCTTTTGGACCCTGGGAGGAAGGATGGGCTTGGTGGTTGGATATTGTGGGTTTAGTTTCTGTAGGCAAGTAGGATATTCTAAATCAAGCCACACCTAATTTAATAAGTTGATAAATATCTTTACTTCGAAGGCAGTCAAACCTTCCTGACTGGGAGAGCAGGCCTCTCTCAGTCTGATCCTCTCCTGTGACTCTTCCCCCACCCTCAGCTTTCTCGCTAGCAGCAGTTATAAAACCTAAAACCACTTTCCCTCTAATTATCCATGACATTAATAAATCCCCTTTGTTACCTATACAAAGCCTCTGGTGAATCATTGTATTGAAGATTAAGGCAAAGACTGAAGAGGGAAAAATCACTTTCTTTATTTCTTGAGGGAAACCTAGGCATCCATCTTGGGCAGGAAGTACCCAGCCTGAGACTTCCTGCAGACATCAATTTCACTGGCAGGGAGGAGCCCTTTTGACTCCTCCCTCAAGGGACTTTAGAAATTAACAAGAGAAACCCTCTAGCCAGATATAAAACATTTCTGACTGGCCCAATTCCTCTTGTACCATAGAGGTACCTTCCATGCCTGAAGAACCCAGCTCATTTCCTCCCAGTACCCTCTGTCTCTAGCCTCTGTGAATAAGCCTGTTTGAGCTGCCCTGCTGTATACTCCCATTCATTCCCTTACCTTCCTATATACTACCTCACCCATTCATCCCTTCATTACTCACCTAACCCCTTTATGCCTCTCCAAACCAAGATTGCCTTTTCATTCCCTTAACTCAATCATCACCCTTTATCCCCGTTATTCCTCCCCATTATCAACATTTTGCCTACTTCTTTATAACACTGTGTATAATCTTCTCCTATTTCTACTCACTTCTCTTAGCATCAGTTAATGTAGTTCTTTCCACTTTTTTTGAAAGCATCCTTCTGATGATTTCTTATAGCCCAGTTATATTCCATTACAATTATATACCACAACTTGTTTAGCCATTCCCCAATTAAACAATATCCCATTTCCAGTTCTTTGCTACAACAGAAAGATCTGCTATAAATATTTTGCAAATTTTGCAAAAAATTGCAAAAATTGCAAAAATGTCCTTTTCCCTTTTTTCATGAACTATTTGAGACAATGATCAAATACTAGCATCGATGGATCAATGAGTATGAATAATTTAAAGCACTTTGTACATAGTTCCAAAAAGCTCTCCAAAATAGTTGGATCAGTTCACAACATCAGTTCTACCAGCAATGCAATAGAGCCCCAATTTCCTCCCATTCCCTACAACATTAATTATTTTCCTTTTTTTCATGTTAATCAATCTGGTAGGTGTGATATGGTAACTCAAAGTTGTTTTAATTAGCATTTCTCTAATCAAGAGTGATTTAGAGCATTTTTATGCAAATATATAATTTTTTTTCATCTGAAAACTGGCTATTCCAATCTTTTGACCATTTATCAACTGGAAAAAGATATCTATTCTGTAGGATTAGGGAAACTGTGAGATGGCAAGGAAATATCCCCAATCCCTGGTCTTTAGAGAGGCAGGCAGATGACTGGATGGGAGGGGCAGGAGCCTGTGGAGTACTCCTTCACCTCCCTCCCTCCCTATAAGAAGTTGAAAGTCAGTTAACTGTTTGATTATGGAGGATAATCTAGCTTGGTAACTTCTGGACCAAGATGTTAAGTGGATAAAGATTAAACCCCTTGTGATAATATCTTTCTCTGTATATATTATTTCCCCAAAGGATAGAATAGGTGAGGCACGATGTCTTAGGACTGTCCCACTGGCTCAGAAGTTAGGATCAACTTCAGTGCCACTAGTAAGAGGAACTTGGCTAATGGAGGATTTGAGTATTTCCCCAAATTATCTGTATCCAGACAGAGTTCCTAGATGATAACGGTTTATTGATATCTGGGAACAGGAAGGTGGGGGAAATGGTTTAGGAATGATAGATAAGGGGAAGCTACCTAAAACAGCTATGTCAAATAAGCAGCCCCTTCCTCCCAGCCCCTTCCTCCCAAAGGGGGAAATGTATCTTGAATGACTGACCTACTATCTAAGCCCCTAATAATCTTCTTTCTAAAACCTAAACAGCTAAACTAAGGTAGACTATGGTCTTGCTTGAAGGTCTAACAAAGTAAAGCAGTCTTGGCTGTCAAAGACTGAATGGCTCCAGCAGTTACACAGAGAGTATGTGTGCCCAGAGCCAAGAATCAGGACCCTGCAAGAAGGGTGACCTGGCTTTTTATCCCAGGATTCCAACTGCCTTTAACTACCCCCTCTCTTAGAGTTCTGAGGGGCACTATGGAATTCCATGATGCAGCTTGAACCCCTCTCTGCAGTTTGAATCCCTTTCAGAAATATGGATCCCACACTTCTTATAAATTTTATTCAGTTCTTTATATATATATATATATATATATATATATTAAATAAGGCTTTTGTCAGAGATACATGCTGTGAATTTTTTTTTAGCTTTCTCTTTTTTTTCTAATGATGGTTACATTGATTTTATTTGTGCAAATATTTTTCAGATTAATATAACCAGGTATCCATTCTACATCCCATAATGCTTTCTGTCCCTTCTTTGCTCATAAATTCTTCTCTTATCCAGAGATCTGAAGGGTAGACTATTCTATGTTCCTCTATTTTACTAATGATAGGACTTTTATATCTAAATCATATATCTATTTTGAACTTATCTTAGTAAAGGATGCAAGATGTTGCTCTTTACCTAGTCTCTACCATATATTTTCCCAGTTTTCCCAGAAATTCTTGTCTCAAAAGTGGGAATTTTGAGTTTATCAAACACAAAACTATGGTAATTTGCTACTATGTATGATATATAGCTAATCTATGCCACTGACCTACAGCTCTATTTCTTAGCCAGTGACATATTTTTTCAAAATTATAACTTTTTAAAGCAGTTTTACATCTGGTACTCCAAGGCCACCTTTTTTCAAATTTTGGTTTTGGTTGGTTCCCTTGATATTCTTGATCTTTTGTTCTTCTAGAGGAATTTTGTTATTATTTTTTCTACTTCCACAAAATAGTTTTGACAATTTGATTGTTATGGCATTGAATAAGTAGATTAATTTAGGTAGGATTATTATTTTTATCATCCAACCCATGATCAAGTAATACTTTTTAATATTCTTATATAAGAATATAAAAATTTTAACCTTATTGAATCATTATGGTTTTTTTTCTTGTTTACATTTTAATGCTTCTCTTGAGATTTCTGTTTGAATGTCACATTTTCTATGCAGCTATATTCTTTTCCTTAGGAATTTTTAAGTTTTCAGTTTTATTAAATATATGTTTTTCCCTGGAGACAAAATATTGAATTTCAATAGGTAGTTGATTCTACATTGTCACATTATAAGAACTTCTATCCTTTAATTTGAAGTGTCTAACTCCTGATTAATCTTGATTGTGCCTCCATGATATTTGAATACTTTCTTTCTAATTGCTTTAAGTATTTTTTTTCCTTTAATATGGGAGCTCTGGAATTTGGTTATAATATTTCTGGGAGTTGACTTTTGGAATCTCTTTTAGGAGTTGATTGACAGATTCTTTCAATTTCTAGTTTATTGTATTCTTCTAGGAAGACAAGGAAGTTTCTTCATAATCTTTCTTTTTTACTCTTGGTTTTCAGGCATTCCAATAATTCTTAAATTATCTGTCTGCAATCTATTTCTGAGATCTACTATTTTTCCAATTAGGAATTTCATATTTTCTTTTGTTTCTTTCCCTCATTCTTTGTTTTTGTTGATTGTTTCTTGAAGCCCCATGGCTTCTAGTTGCCTAATTCTAATTTTTGAGGGGAAAAATTCTTGAGGTTTTGTATCTTCTTTTCCATGTTAGAGTTAAAGTAATATGCAAGAACTCTAAGTATTAGATTTTAGAAGATTTATTAATATAGAAGAAATAAAAGTACAAAGCTTAAATGTGTAAAAGTGAATTCTTAATCCCTTGTTCTAACTTAACTGGGAAAAGAGCTGGCTGGCTCAGTGGAGAGAGCCAGACCCAGAGGTAAGAGGTTCTGTTACCATGGAGACCATCCCACAGTTAAAGGAAATGGAAACTGCTCTCAGAGAGAATGTAAGAATGACAGTTGAACAATTAGAGATACAGGCAAGCAGAAATCTCCCAAATTTACATCTCTAGTTTCACCAATGAATCAGTACACATAACCAACTTATATTTCTAAAGATCTTTAACTAGAAATTAACTATATTTCTAAAGATCTTTAACAATAACCTAGAATATTGTACTTTCAATAATTTGGGGATAAGAGGGAAATAAAGGTGAAAGAGAACAAAACTAATGATTGCTAGGCTTACTGACAAAAAACCAATAAGGGGGCATGAGAGTTTGTATTCAAAATGAATGCATTGAACCCCCCACAGTTCAAGTCACTATATCCCAAAGTTCATTCCATATATTTTGGTGTAATGTGTGGTTTCTGCAGGCATCTCTGTGGCACCTTCTCCAAACACTTCAGTTTCTTGATTTGGGGAGGTAGCAAGTTTCTTATGCTAAAATTACTCTCAAACAAGAAAAGCATTTTTATATATCTAGAATTTTATGACAATAATACAATCCCCCCTGAGGAGGGTGTTGACCAACACACCAATCATGCTGGGGATACATGGCTGAGTTATGAGAAATATTAATCAAGTGTCAAAAGAATGTCAAAAACATAAAAAACAAATAAAAGGGAAAATTTAATTTCTCAATGAAACATAAAATATCAAAGTCTCGTGTAAAAATTCTAAGTAAGGAAGAATAAATCTATAACAGGTCCTAGATTCAAGGCCCAATTAAAGTTATTTATGTCCCCCTAACCTGTAGTTGCAATTATGTACTTAACCAATCAGCAACCAGGACTATAGAAAATTACCATACTATGAAAGAAAAAAGAGGGACTAGACTTTGAAGTTAAAGGGAAATAGCATTCCCTTGTCTGATTTTACCTTTGCTCTCTGGGATAGGGGAGCCAAAATGGCAGCCAAACTGAGGTACTTCAAAGAAGACTGGTTCTAGCACAAGAGAATCCTGCATCTGATATTGTCAAACAGAGGCTTCCTCGAACTCCTAAATAAGTTCAAGACCCATGTCTTGGTGCATAATCTAATCAGTCTCTGGTTGGTCTCCTTGATGTTGTGCTCCTAGGCACTCTGCAGGTTAACTTTGTGTTAGTTGGCACTGTGCAGTGACTCTTTTGTGATCCCTTTGCCTGGAATCAGACACAATCATTAATCAAAGTCCCATAATATTTAACAATCAATGATAGGTTTCCATAGTCTAAAACTTTTAAAATGCATTGATATTAGAGCTAATGGACATTTTAAAATTATCCTAGTGCAAAATCACAAAAACCATTAACACTGGTAACATGTGCTTCAAATATAAAAAATGAGAGAAAAAAGAAAACCCAAATACTCTATTGCACATACAAGATAAAACAATAATAAAATTTAAAAAAAACAAAAATATATAGTTCACATTCTATGAAAAGTATAAGCCAAGTAGAGACATACTACAAAGGTTTCTCAGAGCAAAATGAGATCCATTTCCTTTTTACTTTGGCCATGATCCACAGAGTGAGTGCACATGATTTTCACCAAATAACAGATTTTTTAAAACATTAGTACAGCATCTAATGCACATTCAAAGAAGTAGCAAAATCCCCAAATCATAAGAGCACATCAACTTCTCCAAAGGTTACTAATACAGGGTTTTTTCCAACTAGCTTATGGACTTTAATAATGGTATTTCCTCCAGTCCAGGCATAGAATGGTACAAATAAAGACAGTGCAAAAGAATATATAGCTAATAACCAAAACACAGTAACAGAAAGTGACATAGTGTACCAGATTATTATAGATTAAATTAAATTAAACACAAAAACAAAATTAAATCTTAAAACAATCAGCAAATATTATAAGCATAATAGGATACAGGCACTGATTTCTAGAGTCCTTTTCTCCATTTCCAATAGCTGTGTTACAGGGGCTTCTTCACTATTTGGAGGGGAGCAAGCTGTAACAGTTAATATCAATAAGGCAAGGGAATTTGAAAAGGTTTAAAATTCACCTCCATCCTCTTTAAGGTTCCTTCCCTTCCCTAGTATCATCATCATGTTGGTTCATTTGGTCACTCCTCTGGAAGTCCCCATATTGAGGGGAATTTCCTCACTGAGCATAGTGTGGATGAACCCGATATTGGATGTGTTACAAAGGCAGGGCATGATTAAATAGTAAGGGGGATGAATCTCCCTTCTGAATCTTGAGATTACTCAAACTAATAGCAAGGTATCCTATCAATACTAGCACACTCAGGAATGGCAGCAAGAAAAAAAACATCCTAAAATCATTATCTGTACGAGCTTGGTAATGCTCTCTGGAAGGGGTAGGCAGGAAACTGGGCCATACTTGCAATTCCAATTCCTGTCCATAGGTGATCCAGTATGTAGTGCCTAGGACTGAAATTAAGAGGTTTGGAAGAATATTCTTCTTTCCCCTCCTCCCTAGGTGCAAAAATGTCAGAGAGAGCAAAAGGATTTTTGAGTATATAATACAAGCTGCATGTGATTTTGGGTCAGGAAACCAGAGCCTAATTTCAAAAAGCCTGGCTTTCAATTCACTGAGCTGCTAGCTGACCCCCTGTTGTGCTGGGTTTTAGAATATAGAGTGTGTCATGGGAGACCCCAGTGGGGCCTAAACCCTCAATTTCCACCCTCTCAGCCAGGAGTGTGAAAAACCTCAGGATCAGATTAAAAGGCTTGCAAGTTAGAAGAGTTTGGTGTTGGGCAGTATGGAGGGGACTGCCCAAGGCTTGATAAAACATAGGGTGTGGGCAATGGTTTAAGAGCCACCTCAGCTGCAAGCTGGAAGTACAAGTAGGTACAGCATGCTTGAGACTCATGGGGTGGAGGGGCATAACTGTGCCAGGAGGCAGGGGACCAGTGCCAGGTCAGCTTATAATTTACCTTTCAGGAAGGAATCTCGGGGAATTTGCAATGCTCAAAGGCAGCAGTGAGGAGCTCTGGAGCAAACAGATGGGCATGGGCAGATGGGCATGGGCAGATGGGCATGAACAGGATGCAGTGGGGGAGTAGCTTATCCATTTCAGCCAAGAGCCCCACAAGCAAAAGAGGTCTGGTGGAGTCACCACTGCCCTGTTCCCATCATGGGCAGGTCTGCACCACCAGAAAATCTTCCTATCTTTATTCAAAGGCTATCTTTAAAAAAATCAAGCATTCTATCCCTTCATGGCTTGCCAAAAATGTTAGATTTAAATTAATATCCAATAACTCCAAGTATTATATTTTATAAGATTTATTAGTAATCACTTGAAGTAGAAGAAATAGAATTACAAAGCTTAAGTATGACCACCTGAATAAAATTCTCCTGCCTGGCTCTCACCCAACCTACACACACTCCTTCCCAGGAGCAGAGTGAAAGGTCAGAGCTACATTGGCATGTGATGTGAGAAGGAACATGGGAAGCTGGGATTTAGAGTCCTGGGAAGCAAATTCTAATTATACATCCATTTGACTAGCTCTATTTTAAGGACATGTTTGCTTCAGAGATTTTTCTTTCATTTTCATTTTGGTCTATTCTACTTTTAAAGATTTTATTTTCTTCCTTAATTTTTTGAATATCTTTTTCCACTTTTTATTTCAACAAGTAATTGATTTGTTTTTGTTTTCCTGAATTACTTTCATTTTCCCTACTTTTCTTCTAAATCTCGTTTTTGACTTTTTAAAATTGAGCTCTTCCATTAGATTTGGGGTGAGAGGAGAGCAGCTGAGACAAATTTATATTTTTCTTTGATGTTTCACTTGTAGCTATTTTGAAAATACTATTCTCTTCTATATTTATGTTTTGAACTTCTCTATCATCCTCTTCACTTTATAAAATTAGATTTCTTTTTTTATTTATTCTTGTTTCTTATTTTTTACCAGTTTATTTTATGATTTCTTACTATATAGCAAAGTTATGCATTGTTTGTAGTTTGAAGAGGCTATTGTCCCTCATTTCTTACACAGAGATTTGGGGCTTAACTTCACTTCTTCAAAGTTTGGTGTAAAACTATTATTTATGATTAGGGGAAATTTAGGAGGACTTAAGAGGACAGATTCCTTACTATACTATCTTGGTACTGCAATTGCCTCTTTCTTTCTTTAACTTATCTTTTCTAAAAGACTTTGATTTTTTCCTTTGAACATTTTCTCTCTTTCCCTTATCTTTAATATCTCCACTGCTAGGGAAATGATAGACCTGCCTTATTCTACTGTGCTCTGATTACATAGGGAATATTATGGGGGGTTTTGGTAACATTTTATGAAGAGTAATAAATATGTTTAAGGACCTTGATGTTGTTTTTATGAAGCTAAATTTTTCTTTTAGTCAGATATCTCTCAGAATGATTTTGATTTTTTTTAAATCTAAGAATTACTGCTTAGAAAGAGATATCCAAAAGAGGGCCGTTTCTCTTTGCCTTTGAAAATCTTTCTGACATAAGCCATTTTGTAATTACATTTTGTAGTATTCTCAAACAATAAAAAATTTTCACAATAAAAGTGAACATAGAGAGTCCACGTGAATGTTCAGTTAACATTTGCTTCATCAAATAGAACAATAGTTACTTAAAATATCAGTACAGCTGGGAGGATTTGTTTCTTACTTCAATCTTCCTTTCACCACTTCCTCTAAGGACTTTCCTTTCTACCTCCTCAAATATGAACTGTAGAAATATTTCAATTAAGTGAAATGATTCTTTGAACAAAATGGTTTAGGATTTAGTGGAATTCATGAAGAGAAGATCTCAGACTCAGAGAGCTTTAAAAAATTTTCTCTCTTGGGGATACCCAAAGAGAAAATTTAGACAGTGATTTAAGTTATTTGTTGGGAAAATGCCAGCTGATATTATAGGTGAGGACTTTAAAATATTTGCTAAATATGGAGAACATGGAGAAGTCTTTATCAATAAGGAAAAAGGATTTAGATGCATCAAACTTGATCTAGAGCCCTGGTGATATTTTCAAAAGAAGAATTTGATGAGACAGTAACAATTTCATGTTTATTTTGACACACATACCCCCACTCTCTCTCTATGCAATAGTTCACACTGTTTTCAATGAGTTACTTGAAGAAGTATTCAGCCAATCAGGACCTATTGAAAGGACTGTCATAATTGATGATAATTGAAGAAGACATAAAGGAAAAGGCTTTGTGGAATTTCCTTCTAAGCCAGCAATAAGAAAAGTGTTTGCATGGTTTGGTGAAAGAGTATTTTGTTGACAACTCCTCACTGAATCATTGTGGAACCACTTGCACAACTAGCCAATTAAGGTGGTCTTCTTGAAAAGTTTGCACAGAAGAATCCAATGTAGCAAAAGGAGAGAACCTTCCATGTTTTTATCAACTTGGCGCCGTTGAATTTGAATATTTCTAGAGATGGAAGTCTTTAGATGAAATGGAAGAGAAGCAAAGAGAAAAACATTAAAGATGCAAAAGATAAATTAGAAAATGATATAGAAAATGTAGATCATGAGTATCAGGCAAGTCTTTTACACCAAGATCTAATATGGCATAAGAGCTTATAAGGACAGCGGAGCTTCATTGTCAAGAAATGCAGAAACAGAAAGAAATGTAGCAAAGGCAAGAGGAAAAGCCATGTAAAATAAAATAAGAAATGATGATTCACCAACCTGAGAATGAAAAAGAAATGAGATAGAAGAGAGAAGAGAGTGAAAGAGATAAGGAGAGGTGCAAGAGCAATGAATATGGAAGATCCCTATGGCCCAGGAAGTCATTTCTGTCTTTAGGTGGTCATGGCAAAGATTATGAGCCCCCTCACTAGAGTTCTATCAAGACCCCTGAGTGTTTCCATGGTAGGAAAAATACTGACACAGTAAGACTGATTAATGTAGGCTGAAAACAATGCTCATCCATTAAGTCTTGCATTACAACATGAGCACATCCAAGGTGAGTCAAAGTTACCTCCCCAACAAATTAAATAGGAGCAAGGAGGGCAGCAGTGTTTTTGAAATCCACAAACTAATTTTAAAAGGGACCAGATTGTTGAAGAAATTTATTTTCAACAATAAAAAGTGTGAATTTATTTTTAAAAAAAGGACTTGACTTCCTGGTTAAGATGGCTGCAGAGTAGAAGCAGCATGCTTAACCTGTCCTAACCCAAATACAGAGGACTCCGCAAGAGGACACAAAAACCAAATCCAGATGAACAAAGGGACCACATAACAGGGCATAGCATTGAAGGAATGGGGGATCTGGGCATTTCCATGCTATAAGGGGGTGAAATAGCTCTCACTGAAACACGAACTGAGCAAACCCCACCACACACACCACCTACAGTAGCAAAGCCAGTGCACAAGTGTTAGAGCAAGTTTGGGCCATTCATTAAGTTCTTGAAAGCTACTTGGGATCACCAGGGCCTGCTTCTGCGAGCAGCAAGACTTAAGACACCAAGAGATTAAGGAAGGCCAACTTTGAACTCAGACCTTGAGTGCAGGCTCAGAACTTGAGAGCAGGCATGGACCTAGGGTGGGGGACCCAGCACAGAGGGGTGCATTAATGTGGAAGCAGCTCCCTGAGACTGTCAAAGGATCCTCAGGCAGAGGAGCAAACAAGGGGACCACCAGGAGGCTTGACCCTAAGAACAGCTAGACATGAGACCCCAACAGCCTAAAGAGTTCAGACCAAACGTGGGCATGAGGATGAAGCTGAGAGGGCCACATGGCCCTGTGACTCAGGCAAAAACTGCTCCACAGGCTGAATGGTAGAGAACCTGTCTACCTCACCCAGACTTCTGGCTGAGAAAGAAAAACAGCATAATAATAATAATAATAATAATAATAATGGCAAGCCATATACAAGAACCTCTAAAGAGAAAGATCAAAAAGAAATCTTTAATACTCTACAACTTTTACACAGAAAAAAAAACAGACAACCGAGCAAAGAGTAGAGGAAAACAAATAAGTAATCACTTCAAAACCTTCCCCCAAAAATGAAAATTGGTCACAAGCTCTTGAAGAGTTCAAATCTGAGATCATGAGAAAGATGGAAGAGATTTGGTAAGAGAAGTGGGAAAGAGCTCAAAAGGAAATTAACAGGTTAAAAGACAGAAACTCTCAATTGGAGAAAGATGCCCCAAAATCAAACAAAATGATAAGTAAATTGGAGGAAAATATGAAAAACAGAATAGACCAAATCAAAAAAGAAAATCAAAAAATTATAGTCAAAAACCAGTCTCTATGGTCCACAAATGGGCAAGTAGAAGCCAATGATCACACAAGACAGCAAGAACAAATAAAGCAAAGCCAAAAGACTGATAAAATAGAAGGAAACAAGAAATATCTCACTGATAAAATGACAGATCAAGAAAACAAGTCTAGAAGAGACAATCTGAGAATCATTGGTCTTCCTGAAAAAGCAGAAATTAATAGAAATTTGGACTCCATACTACAAGACATCATCCAAGTAAATTGCCCTGATGTTCTTCAAAAAGAGGGCAAAATAGGCATTGAAAGGATCCATAGATTACCCTCTACCCAAAACCTCAAAAACAACCCGCAGGAATATAACTGCCAAATGCAAGAGCTTCCAAGTAAAGGAAAAGTTTTTATAGGAAGCCAGAAAGACACAATTCAGATATCAATGAGCACCAATCAGGATCACACAGGATCTGGCACCCTACACACTAAAAGAGAGCAAGGCTTGGAATATGAAATTCAGAAAGGCAAGAGATTTGAGTCTACAACCAAGGATCACCTACCCATCACAACTGACTATATACTTCCAGGAGAAAGTATGGGCATTCAACAAGATAGAAGATTTCCAAGTATTTGCACAGAAAAGACCAGGACTAAATGGAAAGTTTGATATCCAACCACAAAAACCAAGAGAAACATGAAACGGTAAATAAGAAACTAGAGGAGAAAGAAAGAAAACTCTTATTTTTAAATTTGCCTCTTTAAGGGCTTCAATAAGATCAAATTATTTGTAGTCCTATATTGAGAAATGTTTCGTGTAATTTTCAAAAACTCTATTCACCATTATAGTAATTAGAAGAATTATACATAGGGAGAGTTTAGAGTACTATGGTCTAAGATCATATGGGGGGGGGGAAGAAAGAGGTGGGTGAATAGTAGATGGCACCAAGAGAAACATGAATGAATAAGAAAAAAACAGGATATTCTATACCACACAAAGATGGCATGGGAAGGAGAGGGGATGAATACTATTATAAGGAGAGGAAGAGAGCATTAAGAGGTAATATTTAAACCTTACTCTCAGAAGAATTAACCCAGAGAGGTTATCTCTCTATATCCATTGGGATATAGAATTCTATCTAGTCCTACTGAGAAAGTCAGAAGGGATAAACCAAGGGGAGCAGTGAAGTGGGAAGGTCAAAAAAGGGAGGAGAGGAGAGGAGAAAGGGAATTCATTAGGCCTTAAAAATAAAAGGAGTAGAATAATAAGTGAGGAGGTGGAAAGGGAAATAAACAAAGGGAGGGGACAAGAGGGACTAGTTTAAAACAAAACACTGGTTTAAAAGAAAATAGTGTTAGAATAAGGGACAGAACTAGGAGAGAATACCAAAATGTTGGGGAATACACAACTGATATTTATAACTCTGAATGTGAATGGGATGAACTCTCCCATAAAACAGAAGCAAATAACTGAGAGGATTAGAAACCAAAATCCTACCATATGTTGTCTGCAAGAAACACATATGAGGTGGGTAGACAACACAGATTTAAGGACAATGACTGGAGCAAAACCTTTTGGGCTTCAACTGACAAAAAGAAGGCAGGATTAATGATCATGATTTCTGACAAAGCCAAAGTAAAAATAGATATGATTAAAAAAGACAGAGAAGGTCATTACATCCTGATTAAAGGCAATATAAACAATGAGGAAATAACGCTACTCAATATATATGCACCAAATGGTATAGCATCCAAATTCCTAAAGGAGAAACTGGCAGAGCTCAAGAAGGAAATAGATAGTAAGACTATACCTGCGGGAGATCTAAATATTCCTCTTTCAGATCTAGAAAATCAAACCAAAAAATAAATAAGAAAGAGATAAGAGAGGTGAATGAAATCCTAGAAAAAATAGATTTAATAGATATATGGAGAAAAATAAATAGGGACAAAAAAGGAATACACCTTCTTTTCAGGTGCACATGGTACATTCAAAAAGACTGACCATGTAATACGGCATAGAAACTTGGGAAACAAATGCAAAGGAGCAGAAAAAATAAATATAACATTTTCAGATCATAATGTAATAATTATAATAACCTGGAAGGGCACATGGACAGACAAATCAAAAACTAATTGGAAATTAAATAATATGATTTTCCAAAACCAGTTAGTTAAAGAACAAATCATAGAAACAATCAATAATTTCGTTGAAGATAATGACATTGATGAGACATCCTACCAGACTCTGTGGGATGCAGCTAAGGCAGTACTCAGGGGGAAATTTATATCCTTGAGTGCATATATTAAGAAATTAGAGAGGGCAAAGATCAAACAACTGAGCATGCAAATCAAAAAAATTAGAAAGGGAACAAATTAAATATCCCCAGATAAAGACCAAATAAGAGATTATAAAAATTAAAGGAGAAGTCAATAAAATTGAAAGTAAAAGAACTATGGAATTAATAAAAAAGACTAGAAGCTGGTACATTGAAAAAAAACAGATAAAATAGACAAAGTACTAGTCAATATAATTTTATAAAGGAAAGAAGAAAACCAAATCATCTGTCTCAAAGTTAAAAAGGGAGACTTCACCTCTAATGAAGAGGAAATCAAGACAATCATTAAAAATATTTTGCCAAATTATATGGCAATAAATATAGCAATCTAGGAGATATGGATGAATATTTACAAAAATATAAATTACCTAGATTAATAATAGAAGAAATGGAATACTTAAATAATCCCATATCAGAAAAATAAATTGAACAAGACATCAAAGAACTCCCTAAGAAAAAATCCCCAGGACCAGATGGATTCACAAGGGAATTCTATCAAACCTTCAAAGAACAACTAATTCCAATGCTATACAAACCATTAGACAAAATAAGCAAAGAGGAAGTTCTACCAAACTCCTTTTATGATACAAATATGGTACTGATCCAAAAGTCAGGTAGATCAAAAACTGAGTAACAAAACTACAGACCAATCTCCCTAATGCATATAGATACAAAAATCTTAAACAGAATACTAGCAAAAAGACTCAAGCAAGTGATCATGAGGGATATTCATCATGATCAGGTGTGATTTATACCATGATTGCAAGGATGGTTCAACATAAGGAAAATAATTCACCTAATTGACCATATCAACAAGCAAACCAACAAAAACCAAATGATTATTATAAGTGATGCTGAAAAAGCCTTTGACAAAATACAACACCCATTCCTATTGAAAACACTGGAAAGTATAGGAATAGGAGGACTTTTCCTAAAAATAATGAAGAATATATATCTAAAACCATCAAGAAGCATCATATGGAATGGGGATATATTAGAAGCCTTCCCAATAAGTTCAGGTGTGAAACAAGGATGCCCATTATCACCTCTATTTTTTAACATTGTACTAGAAACATTAGCAGTAGCCATTACAGAAGAAAAATAAATTGAAGTATTAAAATAGGCAATGAGGAGACTAAGATATCACTCTTTGCAGATGATATGATGGTCTACTGAAAAAATCCTAGAGAATCAACTAGAAAGCTAGTAGGAATAATCAACAACTTTAGCAGAGTTGCAGGATACAAAATAAATGCACATAAATCATCAGCATATCTATATATTCCCAACACATCAAAGCAGCAAAAGTTAGAAAGAGAAACACCATTTAAAATCACCCTGGTCAATATAAAATACTTAGGATTTTATCTACCAAATCAAATACAGGAATTATATGAACACCACTACAAAACACTTTGCCAACAAATGAAACTTGATCTAAACAATTGAGAAAATATTGATTGCTCATGAATAGGATGAGCTAACATAATAAAAATTACCATTCTACTCAAATTAATTTACCTATTTAGTGCCATACCTATCAAACTACCAAAAGACTTTTTTACTGAATTAGAAAAAAACTATAGCAAATTAATTTGGAAGAACAAAAGCTGAAGAATATCAAGAGAAATAATGAAAAAAATGTGAAAGAAGGGGATCTAGCAGTACTAGATATTAAACTCTATTATAACGCAGTGGTCATCAAAATGATATGGTACTGGATAAAACACAGAAGGGAGGATCAGTGGAATAGACTTGGTGTAAGTGACATCAGCAAGACAGTGTATGATAAACCTGAAGAGCCCAACTTTTGGGACAAAAATCCACTATTTGACAAAAACTGCTGGGAAAATTGGAAAACAATATGGGAGAGATCAGGTTTAAATCAGCATCTCACATCTTATACCAAGATAAATTCAGAATGGGTAAATGACCTGAATATAAAGAAGGAAACTATAAGTAAATTAAGTGAACACAGAATAGGGGATGTGGCAAAATTGGGACATTAATGCACTGCTGTTGGAGTTGTGAACTGATCCAACCATTCTGGATGGCAATTTTTAACTATGTCAAAAGAACTCTAAAAGACTGACTGCCCTTTGATCCAACCATATCATTGCTAGGTTTGTACCCCCAAAAGATCATAGACTTGTACTAAAATATTTATAGTGTTTTAGTTAAAATCACTTGGGGTTCTATTGAGCTATTTGGGGCTCATTTGAGCATTAAGGTATGTAGATTATATGACAAACTTCCTGTGTACATTTTAGGGGACATTGGAAAATTACATTTCCCATGAAACCTCATGGCAGACAGGAAGTGTGATGATGTAAGAGAGGGGATAAGACTCCTGGAGTCAGGAGGAGTGCTTTTTTAGTAACCTGGGTGCGAGAAGATACAAAAGGTAAAATGATTGATGTGGCAGTTTGAATACTTACAGGCATGTGGTCTAATGATTTATCTCTATCAGCATGGATTTTATTAAAATACTATTCTCCCTTTTCATCTCGGCCCTCATCATTTTTAAAAACAACAGTTATAGCCATGCTTTTTGTGGTGGCAAAATACTAGAAATTGTGGGTATGCTCTTTAATTGGGGAATGGCTGAACAAATTGTCATATATGCTTGTGATGGAATACTATTGTGCTCAAAGGAATAATAAACTTGAGGAATTTCATGTGAACTGGAAAGAACTCCAGGAATTGATGCAGAGTGAAAGGAGCAGAGCCTGAAGACATAGCACACAGAGACCAATACACTGTGGTAAAATTGAATGTAATGGACTTCTTTACTAGCAGCAAAGCAATGACCCAGGACAATTCTGAGGGATTTATGTAAAAGAATGCTATCCACATTCAGAAAAAGATCTGGAGGAGGGGAAACACAGAAAAAAAACCAACTGTTTGAACACATGGGTTGAGGTGGATGTGATTGGGGATGTAGAATTGAAATGACCACACCAATGCAACTATCAATAATATGTAAATAAGTCTTCATTGATGACACATGTTAAAACTAGTGGAAATGCATGTCAGCTATGGAGTAGGGGGGCAAAGGAGAGTGAAAGGGAAAGTAAAACTATGAATCATGTAACCATGGAACATTTTTCTAAAAAATAAAATATTAAAAAATAAAACAAAAACAAATAAATAAACAAACAAACAAACAAATAAATAAATGAGTGAATAAGTAAGTAAATAAATAAAGACTTAGTGGGATGCCTTTAAGACTAGGTTACCATAATTCTGTATCAGCCTGAATTCATTCCTCCCTCTGTTATGCTGAATTTGCATGAGGTTTTGGGAAATAAATACTAGAGATAAGGTTGAGTTCATCAGAATTTAAAGGTATTTCATGTGCCAGAAACATCTACTCTTCAAAGATCCATAGCCCTGTCCTTACTCTTTCAGAGAGAAATTTTATGTATCTATAAAATACAAATATTCCCATTTTCCCATCAAGAGGACTGTCTTTCATATATTTTACAATCTGGAATCACCAAAAATTACGATGCTTGCATAATTATTTTTCACAGATGTTGAAAGGAAAATTCCCTTATGAAAAAAGAACTAGACTCGATGACCAAGTGACTTCAAAGGGACCTACCAACTTAAATCCTATAACATGGACACTGTGGTGAAGACAGGGGGCATAATTGATTTGCAGAATTCTTCTGTCAGTTAAGGAGTTTAGAATCTTGGGAAAAGTTCAGTTGGTCCTGGGAACTTATGGAGAGAAGCCAGGGTCCGTCTGAGCTCCTTCTTTAGATTGAAGCCTGGCCTATATTTTTCAGATTCTCTTATGAGATTTGTTAATATTAGGGTTCAAAATGGGTGGCCTCCACAGGAACACACGAGACAATGCAATCAAAGCAGGAGAAAGCTTTATTGCCAGTACGCACTGGGGAAACTCAGCAAAGAGAGTCCCGAAGTATGCATTCAGAAGAGGGAATATATATGTTTCTAGGATATAGGTGCCTTTGTCTTAGAGTGAGCTAATAGTTAGACAGAGGGAGTAGGGGATGCTTTCAGATGCCACAGGACATGATTCTTAATCTTCAAGGTTGTTCCTTTTAGGAGTTGTGTCCCTGGGCTGTCAGCCAGGAGTTGTGTCCCTGGAACCTTGAGTCAGAGAGATAACTGACCCTCTTGGGCATGACGTTATCCAAAACCCCCTGCTTAATTGCCAAGTTTAGCTTTTTGGCCATAATATTCTTATAAGCTATAATATTTCTATAATATTTCTATAAGCTTTTCGCTATAACATTAATTTAGCTAATTCCTTTGAATCTCACTACCTTACCTTATTCCCACCTTCATTTCCCCTACCTGAATGTTTGAGAAGATTGGAAAGGAGAGTAGATCTGAGAGTTAGTTCAATTCTGTTATAGTTTAGTCAAATAGGGCTTACCCTTGTTACAAATTTACCTTATTGAATTATTGTATCCAACTTTCCTAACCCCATTGATTACAAAAACCAGCTGAGAGCTGAGTTAAGGCAAGTCCTTTCTCAGTCTCACATTCCTGCTTCCCTTCCCCCACCTGAAGCTTTCTCTAAGCAGCTCTTAGGGCTACCTTGTATTCCTCTACCCTGCCAATCTATCCTAGAAGACAATAAACCCTGTTTGTATTTAATCAAGACCTTTTGGTTACTTCATTAGTTGATTACTAAGAGAAGGAGGAAGAGAGAGAGGAATAACATACTCTCTGGAGTTTGAGGGAACCTGAGGGTATCCATTTTGAAGGAAGTGTAACTTCAATACTTCCTTCTAGTCCCTTCCTGTGAAACTGACTAAAGCATCAAGTCAGATTCAAGCTGGCCTTGGTTAGCTCTAACCTGGCTCTGTAAAGTGTTCTTTTACTTGAAGGGCTCAGTCTATTTCCCTTCAGTGTTTTGTCTCTAACCTGAGTGTCCAGTCTGTGTGTCCCTGCTACTGTTGCCTGCCTTAGATTAACTCATCCTCTCCCTCTAACCCTGGTTGCCTCAGTGTTATACTTCCTAAACTCAGACATTCCTTTATTTCTCCCACCACCTCAACTACTAACCTTCATCATTGTACCTTCCTAATCGACCATATTGCCTTAATTTCCCTACTTCCTAGTCTCTTCCCTTGATTACCTCCACCCTTGGGTCCCTTGCCTTGCCTTCTTCCTTATTCCTACCAGCTATTACCCCTAGCTTCAGTCTCATATTACATCCTGCAGATTCCCTTATTACATCCTAAAAATCCCCTTATAACATCACACACACATGAACAAGGTATTGGGATATTATTATAGGTATATTTATTATAATGATAATATATTGTACTTATAAATTCTTTTTATATTTTAAAAGTATTTTACCTATATTAATTTTTGATTTTTCTAAATAAATGTTATTCTTGACTTTTAGGAGTTTAAAAACACGAGCCCTTAGTACATTACCTTTTTTTTTCAAAAAAAATCTAATTTTTACATAATCTCATAGGTATTTGCCCAATGATTGATTTCTGAGATTTATAAAAAAGGAACACTTACATCCTAAATTTGTTGCTTTCTCTCTTTGCCATTAATTATATTTGATTTTATTCAATACCATTGATTTTATACTTCAATTTTTTTCTTCAACATTTTAGGTATTTTTATCCTTTAAAATATTTTTCCTAGGGATGGAGTCAAGATGGCCCCTTAGAAGCAGCAAAAGTCAAGTCCTTTGTGAAAACTGTTCCACAGCAATCAAAAACAAAGTGCTTCTTGGGGACAAAAAACAAATCTAACAACAGGACAGAGCTGGAGGACCCTACTGCTCGATTCAACTTAAAAAGTACTCAGAAAAGGCTGTGTTCTCCAGTTTAAGGAAAAGAAAGGAAGGTTGTAGGATCCCTCCCCCACCTACAGTGCTGAGACTCCAGTGTTACTAGGATCTCAGAGCCAGGGCTCCAGCCCACAGGGAGTACCCTGAAACCACAGTGGCATGAGGCTCAAGGTTCTGACCACAGCCCACAGGGAGGCAGCTGGATGAAAGTAGTGGGGAGGAGGGCAAGCCTGGTTGAAGCTTTCAGCCACCACTGTCCATTTTAGGCCTCCCACTTCTTGAGGTTTTGGCCTCAGGGTACATCCAGCTCTGCAGATCAGCTATACCTGGCTTAATCCCATCTATCAAAAGGGCACATGTGGAGCCTTCAGGGGGCAGGGAAACTCAATCTCCAACACTTCCCCACTGACTGTGCTGAGAACTTTAGTAAATTTGAGGCTCTAACCAGCCAACTGGAAGGGAGGTGGCAGGCTGAAAGGAGTAGAGAGGAGAAAGAGGGTAACTACCTTCAGCCTCCACAACTTCACCTACACTTTCAGCTTCTGTGGGCAGCTGGGGAAGATGTTAGAATCTAGCCTTCTTCTTAATAACCTGAATTTTAGAGAGGTATTCTTTAAGATCCTACACCATACTTTCTATGAGGGAGATCAGACTATTATTTAAATACAGTTGAAATTTCCTTAAATAAAATAGAAATACAAACATTTGACTTTGGAAACACATTATGACAATTTCTCCTTTTGTTTATAAAGGTAGTGATGAACAGACTTAAATCTTTTAAGCTACTTTTGTTTATTTATAATTCAAGGACCAGGTTAAACTTTTTATAGTCAATTTTCACCTTGCAATAACTGAATTGCTTGATTAAAATTCATTTCCTTTGTCTCAAAATTTCAACAGCCAGAAATAAATGCATGTCCCCTTCAGTTGTACCAATCTCTTGTTTCACTAATTATACCCATCAACTGATCCACTCTATCAATCTACTGACCCTACTAATTATTCCATTTAGCCTTATCACAATTATGTTGTTTTGTCTTTTCACCCACCTTCTCCTTATAATTTTTGGATCCATTCTAGTTCCAATTCTCCTTTATTTTCCTTAATGCCTTTTTAAACTTCATTTGTCCTCTAGACTGATTTCCTAGAGCAGTGATGAGAAAACTTTTTAAAAAGGGGGCCAAAGGAAAGGAAATGCTCATATGTCAGTCTATTTCTAAGGCAACTCTTTTGAAGTTTCATTGTATTGTATCCTACTCATTGTATTCATCAGATAAGGAATAATGTCACAGCCAGATAGAACATTTCAGGGGGCTGCATCTGGCCTGAGGGCTGTGGTTTGCCCATCACTGCCCTAGAACCTAAAAATAGAATATATACCAATACTTTGGACTGGGACTTATTCTTCCATTTTTTTCTCAGTTTTTCCATTTAACCCCCATATTTATCATCTCCCAAAACTAAATATACTTGCCTAGCACAAGTCTCTGTAGGTCCCCTATTACATATTTCAAAATCCATCTTTTATTCCTTCTCCCACAATCTTATACAACTGAATTCATATATATTTTGGATAATATTTAACTATTTTAAAAGAAGAATTATTTTTACCCTTCATTAGTTAAATATATACCTTTATCTCTAAATTTAGACCAATATTGTTGTTCAGTCATGTCTGACTTTTCATGTGGTTTCCTTTTCAAATATACTGGAGTGGTTTGCCATTCCCTTCACCAGTGGATTTAGGCATACAGAGTTTAATTTACTTGTACAGGGTCACACAGCTATTAAGTGCTTGAGGACAGATTTGAATTCATGCCTTCCTGATTATAGACCCAGTACTCTATCTACTGAACCATCTAGCTGCCTAAGGGAAAAAAAAAGATTTTTTAGCTTTAAACTTAGCTTATGTAACGCATTAGGGAAGAGAATGATTGTCTAAAATGAACTACTATCTCTAGTTTCCATTGTCCATGACTCCTAATGGAATGTAATCTTTGTAATTTCCTGTTACAACAAGTTTTCAAAACAAGTCTAAAAAATGCAGTGTTTCTAACATAAAATGACAATATTTTCAAAATGTTGATATGCATAAGACCTTGATTATGGCAAGTAAAGAAGAAATGACTTTTCATCATTTTTAAGGGAATGGTTATTCCTCAAGGAAAATAGACAATCTGTGCATTCCATTGATTTAGGAAGCGGATGTTGTCATGGGGATAATCTGAGTTACTCAACAGCAGTTCTTCTTATTACTACAATTATAGTGGATATGGCAATAGACTAGTTCAAACCTCAGGAGCATCTTCTTTCTTCTCACCTTTAATGTGTTAATTCTTTCAGATAAAAGATTGTTGCATTTTGCTTTTGTCCATCAAAGAACATTGTGTTGTTCAGACTTTGCTTAAAATCATCCCTCACAATTTCTGAGAAGAATCTATTTAGATCCTTGTCTTCCTACTTTTTCAATAGAAACAATGCACACCATAAAATAGTTGCTGTAATACATAGAACAAGCATTAGTAATCAAGAGGGAACAAATAACACAAGACATTTTTATTTAGGTACTTAAAAATATTGGGTCCTGTACAAATTTGTCTCAAGCAATTGTTTTTTGATAGAGGGAAATTACCACATGTAAACTACAATTTGGATCCCTTGCTAGGAGCCATGGTACATAAACTAAACAATAAGACCCCTTTTAGTGGCATTTATTTTGCATTTTTGAAGTCCAGCATTATGTTCTACACATAAATGCAGTGTCTTGTGGAGTGACCCCACTTCAAAAAGGCCTTAAAGTATAGAAGGTGAACCCTTTTCTCACTTTTATGCTGAAGAAAAAATGGAGCTCCTGTTGATTTCTCAGAAAAAAGAAAGAAATGACAAGGCTTTGTTCACCTGGGTTTGTTCTAATTCCAAATTACTAAAGGCTTTGGGTTTATAGATTCAGTGTCCTTATTCTGCTGGCTCTCCTTAGTGGCCACAGTGAAGGGCTGGAATGCAGTATGGCCACTCTAAAGTTTATTTAAATTGAGAATTAGCCTCACTGTTTTTAGAACCAAGATCATGATTAGTTGGAAATATCCTTATTTGGGGGAAATTGTAGATTATCAGTTCTTTTCTTCCCACTCCACCTTCAGAATGACTTGAAGAAAATAACTGGACCCAAACATAATGCTTAACAGAAAGTCAATATTTTTTAAATTTATATCACCAATATAGACTGTGTATTGCGCCTGTAATATAGTATACACATCAAAATGCTTGTTCATTGTTTGAGATATTTTTTCTTAGTATATTAATAAAAACAATTGGTTTTTCATATATGATAAGACTCTCCCAAGGGAAATAATAGGTTCCATTTGTTTTTAGAATCATATTTAATAATAAAAATATAAAAAACCCTTGGCATTATATTCATTACATGGGGAAAATAACATTAACTCCAGTTTAACCAGAAACTATACCTTGAGATTCTGATAATTTGGGGAAAATAAAATAACTGCTAATTCAATTTTCTCTTCCCTTTATAATGAAGTTAAAGAATATTGAACTAAAAGGGACCTCAGTAAATCAGTCCATAAATATTTATTAATCATCAACTACCTGCCAAGTATTGGGCTGAGTATTAGGGATACAAATTTTAAAAAGAAATATAAGTCCTGCCCTTGAAAAACTGATTACACAAAAGGAAAATTAAAAGGGGGGAAGAGAAGAAAAGAGAAACTAACCTGTTTGGAGGTATGATGGAGAAATCTAAAGGAATGCTGATGTGTAGGAAATGAAGAGATGCCTTGTCTGGGTTCCCTCCTTAAATGATGGTTTCAGGAGGATTTTTTTGCTACATTCCCCATTCAGAGATGAACCAGGGACAGAAGGCAATGATCTAGTTCAACCAGAACATTTTACAAATGAATAAAATGAGGAAACAGAGACCTAGAGAAACAAATAATACACTAACTGTAACACAACTCAGTGACACAGCAAGGATTAAAATGCAAATCTCCCTACTCATAGGTCTCTCGGTTCTCCTTTGAGTATTCCAAGTTTAAATTTTAATATCACTTGAAGTTAAAAAAATAAGATCCTATTACCTTTACTGGAAAATTTAAGTGCTGGGTAAGGTTGGATGAAAAGAAGAATTATATATTTGTTTATCAAACAGATTATAAAGTAATTTAATTCATTCTAACCCCAAATAAGTCTGGTGTTTTCCAAAGAGATAGTAGAATTGCTTTTCTTAATCTGAAACCTTCACAAAAATAGATTCCATTAACACTAAACATTAGCCCTCTAGAGAGTATCATATAGTAGAAGAACCCTAAAGTCAGGAAGATACGAATTCAGAGTCTGTTTCTGATGCTTCTTTTTGTGTAAGTATAAAGAAAGCACAAAATTTATTTGAACTTTTGTTTCCTCATCTGTAAAACTGAAATGACTGAATGAAGGAATGATTGGAATGAATGAAAGTATTATTGAATTCGTTATGAATGAACAAAAGGTTATCTGTTATCAGTCACTGAGACAAATATTGTTACTACTAATACAGAGATATATTCTATGTTCTTAAGAAAGTACATTTGTAAAATATGGTTTTGAGACTCACATGAGATGATGTATATAAAACAATTTATAGAAGTTATAATCATGCTACAGGCTTTCCAAGAGTAGTCATTTTTGCACTTTCTCTCTCTCTAGAGAAATCAGACCAAAGGATCACACTTCTCTGTTTCATTAAAAAATACATTACTTATCAACTATAGCAAATGAAGACAACTCTAGATAGTAACTTCCTATTCGGTTTCAGCACCAAGGTTTACTAAATTAAGGACAAATATAATAAGAGAATATTCCTGTTCATGGGGAATTTCCATTGATCCATGTGATCCTTTGCAATCTAGCATCATTTGTATTTCTCTTAGCTCAGGGGTTCTTAATATTGTGTGTGTGTGTGTGTGTGTGTGTGTGTGTGTGTGTGTGTGTTTATGTGTTTGTGTGTATGAGAGAATGAGAGGGAGAGATGGATATCTTGGGAGGACTGATAAAATGGATGGTTTTCTTCTAAGAATAATATTTTTCAAAGCATAAAATGAAATGATGGGGTGGAAAGAAGCAGCAGAATGACCTTCAAAACCTTCCAAAAGCAAACAAACAATTCCAGATCAGATCTAGAAAATGCAGCAGATGAAATCCTGTTGTAGAAATCTGAAAGAAAAAAGTTACAATGATTCCTTTTTCCAGTCCAATTTGGCATAGAGATAAGGACAGAGAGCTCTGAGGTCACTGGGAAGGTCTGTCTATGAGTAGCATGAGGAAAAACTAAAATATGTGTATGAGAGCATGAGAATATTTCAGAACCATGCATGAGTAGTGTAATAGGAATTGGTGCAATCTGGTGCCTTTGTCCTTCACTATCTAGTTGTGGGTCACATATCTAGAATAGAATAAGGAGGGCAGCTACTTCCAATAATGATGTTCCAGGATAAGGATTTTTGGGTGTGAACAAAATCAATGCAAGAAGCAGCAGTAAGACTCAGATTCCTTCAAAAGAGTGGAGTCTGAATTCAAACTTAGAGACAAGTTTAAAGTCTGTTAAGAAAGAATCAGAGAATGAATACAAAAACAAAGTCAGAGCTTCCCATTTGGCTAAGAGAGTCTATGTATAGCAGCAACTTACTAGTGCAAAGTTACAAATCTATGCCTTGAACTTTCAAAGCTCAAATGGGGGGCGGGAAATCACTTTTGTCCTTGACTGAACTAATTTAAGAGCACTTAAAACTTGCGAGTCCCCATTTTGATCTCTTCCTGAGATCCTAGAATAAGATAACACTAAGCATCCCACAAAAGCAACTACAGAATTGCTGCAGAAATACTCTCCATATATACACAGAAATGGACCATACCATCAAGAAAATTTGGAAATAGGCAGGAAGAATGAACAAACAAAGGTTTACAAAATGATTCTACCATATATTGCTTTTATGACATCACAGATGCTTAAAACACAAATTCAAAAAACAAAAAAGAGAATTATCTCAAAATATGTGCAAGTAAAAACTCAAGGAAAATTGCACCTTGAGAACAGATTCAACTAGAATCCATTGAAGAAATAAGTCCAGGTTTTGTTTTTAAAGAATATTTTTAGATAAGTATAAAAAACTGGATGGGAATTGAAACAAAAGGTAAAAATGTTTTCCAAGCAACAAATTCCTTGAGAATTAGAATAAATTAATGCTATCAGTAGAAGAAAAATATTAAAACAAAATGAGAAAATATAAAAAAGAAGAGACTTCTGGGTTAAGATGGCTACAGAGTAGAAGCAGTACTCTTAATTCTTCTAACAGAGCGATACATGATATAGACATGGATACAAAGGACACAAAAGGACACAAAAACCAAATCTTGATGAAGGAAGGGAAGCAGCATTGAAGGTACTTGGGATTTGGGGATTTCCAGGCTATAAGGGGGGGGGTGAAATAGCTCTCATTAAAACATGAGCTGATTGAGAGAGAGGTACTTCCTAGTTAAGATGGGGGCAGAGTAAAAAGAAGCTGCTTAACCTCTCCTAACCAAAACATATAGGACTCCTCAAGAAGAGATAAAAACAAATCCAGAGGAACTAAGGGACCCCACAACAGGGCCCAGCATTGGAGGTATGTGGAATGGGGGCATTTCCATGCAACAATGGGGTTAAACAGTTCTCATTAAAAGCCAAGCTGAGCAACCCTCTCCCCTACCCCACACCACCTACAGTGCCAAAGCCAGCACACAAACTTAGAGCAATTTTGGGGCACATATTAAATCCTTGGCAGCTACCTGGGGTCACCAGGGCCTGTTCCTGAGAGCAGCAAGACTTAAGACCCCAAGAGGCTAAAGAACATTCAGACTTTAAACACAGACCCTAAGAGCAGGCACAGGTGTGGGTGAGGACACAAGCACAGACACAGATCCTGAGCCCAGGTGAGGACTCAGATCCTAACAGCAGTAGAGGACCTTGAGTGGGGACCCAGTGTAGAGGGGTGCACAACTGTGGAAGCAGCTCCCTGAGACTGTTAAAGGATACTGAAAGCAGGCATAGATGAGGAGCTTCGGACAGAGGAACAAGCAAGGGGACTACCAGGAGGCTTGATCCTGAGAACAAATAAACCTGAGACCTCAGAAGCCTAAAGAGCACAGATAGACCCTGAGTGTGAGGATAAACCTGAGAGGGCACAAGGCTAACAATGGCAAGCCAGAGACAAGAACCCCAAAAGAGAAAGATCATCAAGAAGAAATCTGTAACACTGGACAACTTTTACACAGATAAAATCCAGGCAACAGAGAAAACAGCAGAGGAGAACAACCAAATAATCAAATCCAAACCTTCCCAAAATAATGAAAACTGGTCTGGTCACAAGCTATTGAAGAGTTCAAATCTGAGATGATGAGAAAGATGGAAGAGATTTGGTGGGAGAAGTGGGAAATAGCTCAAAAGGAAATTAACAGGTTAGAAGACAGAAACTCCCAATTGGAGAAAGATGACCAAAAATCAAATGAAATTGTAAGAAAATTGGAAACCAAAATCTGGCAAGGAAAAGACAGATTAAAAGGGAGAATTTGACAATTGGAAAGTGAGGCAACTAAATTGAAGACCAGAAATGACCAGATTGAAAAGGAAAACCAGGCTCTAAAGGCTATAATTGAGTAATTAGAAACTAATGATCTCTCAAGACAGCAAGAGCAAATAAAACAAACTCAAAAGACTGATAAAATAGAAGGAAAAATGAAATATCTCAATGAGAAAGTGACAGACCAAGAAAACAGATATAGAAGAGACAATCTGGGAATCATTGGTCTTTCCAAAAAAGCAGAAATTAATAGAAATTTCAATTCCATACTAAAAGAAATTATTCAGCAAAACTGCCCTGAAGTTCTACAACAAGAGGGCAATATAGACATTGAAAGGATCCATAGATCACCCTCTACACTAGACCCTGAAAAGACAACCCCCAGGAATATAATAGCCAAATTCAAGAGCTTCCAAGTGAAAGAAAAAATTTTACAAGAAGCCAGAAAGAGACAATTCAGATATCAAGGAGCACCAATCAGGATCACACAGGATCTGGCAGCCTCCATGCTAAAAGACCACAAGGCTTGAAATATGATATTCAAAAAGGCAAGAGAACTGGGTCTACAACCAAGGATCACCTACCCATCAAAACTAACTATATACTTCCAGGGGAAAGTTTGGGCATTCAACAAGATAGAAGATTTCCAAGTATTTGCACAGAAAAGAGCAGGACTAAATGGAAAGTTCAATATCCAACCACAAAAAATCAAGAGAAACATGAAAAGGTAAATAAGAAACTGAGGGGAAAGAAAGACAACTTGTGTTTTTAAAATTTGACTCTTTAAGGGCTTCAATGTGATCCAAGTATTTGTATTCCTATGTGGAGAAATGTTATGTATAATTCTCTGTAAGGAACTCTATTCACTATTATAGTATTCACTATTATAATAATTAGAAGAATTATTCATAGGGAGAGGTTGGAGTACTAAATGGTCTAAGATGATATGGGGGTGAGAAAGAGGGTGGTGTATAGTAGAGGATCCCAAGATAAACTTGAATGAATAAGAAAAATAGTATATTCTATTACACACAACTTGGGCATGGGAAGGGGGAGGGATGAATGCTATTATAAGAAGAAGAGGAAGAGATAATTAAGAGGTAATATTTAAACCTTACTCTCAGTTTAATTAACCCTGAGAAGGAAGAGTAGCTATGTCCATTGGGATATAAAACCCTATCTAACCCTACTGAGAAACTCAGAAGTGATAAACAAGGGGAGCAGGAGAGTGGGGATGTCAAAATTGGGGAATGGCTGAACAAATTGTGGTATATGCTGGTGATGGAATACTATTGTGCTCAAAGGAATAATAAACTGAAGGAATTCCATGTGAAATGGAAAGACCTCCAGAAATTGATACAGAGCAAAAGGAGCAGAGCCAGAAGAACATTGTACACAGAGACTGATATACTCTGGTAAAATCCAATGTAATGGACATCTCTACCAGCAGCAATGCAATGGCACAGGACAGTTATGAGGGATTTATGGTAAAGAATGCTACCCATATTCAGAGGAAGAACTACAGGAGAGGAAACATATAAGAAAAACAACTGCTTGAATGCATGGGTTTAGGAGGACAGGATTGTGGATGTAGACTCGAAACTACCACAGCAATGCAACTAACAACAATTTGGAAACAGGTCTTGATCAATGACACATGTTAAAAACAGTGGAAATGTGCATCGGCCATGGATGGAGGAGTGCGGGGGGTGAAGGGGAAAGTAGGAGCATGTTATGAGGTTAATTTGAGGAAAGGTGTTTGGGATAAGGGAATTGAAAGGAGGATGTTGAAGACTTGCTAAGTGGGTAAACTAGGTTACAGGTAGGCTGGGATTAAAGGAGATTCAGGGTATAATAGGACTGAAGTCAGGAGTAACACAGAAGGGAAACAGAGATCTTTTTTGGAGATGAGAAGTTAAACTAAACAGACTAACTCAGCAGGCTTACAGACTGGGACTTAGACTCAAACACAAGCTGAGGGAAATAGACTAGACTGAAATTAACAAACAGGCTTTAGTTAATTTCACAGGAAGGGGCCTATATTGAAGTAACACCTTCCTTTCAAGATGGATGCCTCAGCTACCCTCTAAGCCCAGAGTATGTTGTCTCTTTCCTCTTCTTCCCTCTTGATAACTAACAGACAAATTACACTAAATAGGACTATTTAAAACAAAAGGTTTATTTGTTTGAAGAATGCTTGTTAGGAAGGTGGATTAAAGGAAAGCCCTATCAGTTATCTCAGGAACCTCAGGTGGGGGAAGGGAAATAAAGATGGAATCTGAGCAAGGACCTGCCTTACTCAGTTTTACAAAATGCTATCTAAAGGGAATAAAAGATGATTTGATTAAATTATAAATAATGCTGTCAATTAGATAACTCTTCACAGATTTAACTCCTCTCTAATTTCTCTCCTTATAAACTCCACAGCCACTAAGGTAAGTGAGGGAAGGCAGGGTGGTATTAGGAAAGGAAGATATAAAGGATTTATCTAAAATAATAATTTCTTAAGTAAATATATTAATGCTAGGCTAAATTTCAATATTAAAGCTAGATAATCTAAGAGCTCGTTTATTGACTTCCTCCCTCCACGGAAGATCCAGTCAACTGCCTCTCTCCTCAAGATTCTAAGAGCCCAATTGATTTTGGAACTCAGCCAAAGCTAGAAAAAAACTATATCCCCCCAATTCTGTATACTACAAGCATGAATCATGTAACCATATTAAAAATGAATATTAATAAATGGTTAAAAATTAGAAAGTGAGCAAATTAAAAATCCCCAGATGAAAACTAAATTAGAAATACTAAAAATCAAGGGAGAAATTAATAAAATCGAAAGTAAAAGAACTATTGAATTAATAAATAAGACTATAAGCTGGTATTTTGAAAAAAGAGATAAAATAGACAAAATAATACTTAAGATCCCTAAAGTACTTAGGATATTTAAGATAATGAAGATACCTAAGAACTTTATCACTGTGAAGTAGTGAATAGGACCATAAATATAGTGGAAGGAGGGATATGTTGAACGTGATGAGATGATATCCCCCTAAAATTCAAGGAATGAAAAAAGAGGAACACACAGGGGAAATATAAAAGGAAAGTTTAGGGTAAATTATCTTGCATGAAGAGACATAACAATCAATACAGTGGAAGGAAAGATTTCGGGTAGAAGTGGAAATTCTTGAGCCATAAATTCAATCATTCATTAGAATTGGCATAAAGTAGAAATAGCATCCACATTCAATTAGGTATAGAACCCTATCTTCCCCAATATGTAAGGAAGAAGAGTAGGGAGAACAAAAAAGAAGGGACAGAAAAAAGGAAATGGCACCTCAATGAGCTGGGTAAAGAGAAGCAAAAATAACTGTGAGCAGGAAAATGAGCATTTGAAGATTGATATACATCAAAAGGCAAAGAATCGAGTTCCGGGTTAAGATGGTGGCAGAGTAAAAAGCAACTCTTAACCTCTCTTGACCAAAACACACAAGACTCCTCAAGGAGACATAAAAACAAACCCAGTCGAATGGAGGTACTCCACAACAGGGTGCAGTGTGGAAGGTACTTGGAATCGGGACATTTCCATGCTATAAAGGGGTGAAACAGCTCTCATTAAATCGTGGGCTGAGCAACCACCCCCCCCTCCACAAACACCACCTATAACGCCAAAGCCAGCTAAAAAGAAATAGAGCAAGATTGGGGTACCCATTGAGTCATTGGTCATTGGCAGTTCCAGGGCCTGTTCCTGAGAGCAGCAAGATTTAGGACCCCAAAAAGCTAAAGAACGCGCACAGACTCTGAGGGCGGGCACAGAGTGTGAGCACAGAGCACCAGAACAGGCAGAAGCGAGGGTGGAGGCAGACACAGGCAGGCGCATGAGTGTGAGGGAAGGCTCTGAAACCCAGAGAGGGGAACCAGTGCAGACGGGTATACGACTGTGGAAGCAGCGCCCTGAGACTTGTAAAGGAACCTCCAGCAGAGGACCAAGCAAGGGGGTCCACCAGGGTGCTTGACGTTAAGAAAAACCAGAACTCAGACATCAGGACCCAAAAGACTGCAGACAGACCATGCGAACAAGGATAAAGCTAAGAAGCTGCTGGGTTAACAATGGCTACCTAGAATCAGGAAGCTCAGACGAGAAAGATTAACAAGAAAAAGAAATCTTTAACACTCGACAACTTTTTCACAGAGAAAATCCAGACAACCGAGCAAATAGAGGGGGAGAACAAACAAGTATCCAGACCCTCCCAAAATAATAATGAAAACTGGTCACAAGCTCTTGAAAAGTTCAAAACTGAGATGACAAGAAAGATGGAAAAGATTTGGTTAGAGAAATGGGAAATAGCTCAAAAAGAAATCAGACAAGAAAATAACAGTTTAAAAGGCAGAATTTTGCAATTGAAAAGTGAGGCTCAGAAATCAAATGAACTGATAAGCAAAGTGAACACCAGAAATGACCAGATTGAAAAGGAAAACCAAAAGATCATAGCCGAAAACCAGTCCCTCAAGGCTAGAATTGAGCAATTAGAAGCTAATGATATCTCAAGACAACAAGAACAAATAAAACAAAGTCAAAAGACTGAAAATATATAAGGAAAAATAAAATATCTCGATGAGAGAGTGACAGACCAAGAAAACCGGTCTAGAAGAGACAATTTGAGAATCATTGGTCTTCCAGAAAAACCAGAAATTAATAGAAACCTTGACTCTATACTAAAAGAAATTATTCAGCAAAATTGCCCTGAAGTCCTACAACAAGAGGCAATATAAACATTGAAAGGATCCATAGATCATCCTCAACACCTGACTTAGAAAAGACAATGCCCAGAAATATAATTGCCAAATTTAAGAGCTTCCAAGTAAAAGAATAAACTTTACAAGAAGCCAGAAAGAGACAATTCAAATATCAAGGAGTACCAATCAGGATCACACAGGATCTGGCAGGCTCCATGCTAAAAGACCACAAGGCTTGGAATATGATATTGAGAAAGGCAAAAGAGCTGGGTCTACAACCACGGATCAACTACCCATCAAAATTGACTATATACTTCAGGGGAAAGTATGGGCATTCAACAAAATTGAAGATTTCCAAGTATTTGCACAGAAAAGACCAGGGCTAAATGGAAAGTTTGATATCCAACCACAAAAATTGAGAGAAACATGAAAAGGTAAATAAGATACAGAGGGGAAAGAAAGAAAACTAATAAATTTTAAATTTGCCTTTTTAAGGGCCTCAATAAGATCTAATTATCTGTATTCCTATGTGGAGAAATGCTATGTATAATTCTCAGTAGTGAACTCTATTCACTATTATAGTATTCACTATTATAGTAATCAGAAGAATAATTCACAGGAAGAGGGTGGAAAATTAAATAGTCTAAGATAATATAGGGGGTGAGAAAGAGGGGCGTGAATAGTAGGGGACACCAAGAGAAACTTGAGTGAATAAGAAAAATAGGATATTCTATTACACACAAAGAAGGCATGGGAAGGAGAGGGGACAAATACTATTCTAAGAAGGAGAGGAAGAGAACATTAAGAGGTAATATTTAAACCTTACTCTCAGTGTAATCAACCCAGAGAGGCAAGAGTAGCTATACTATCCATTGGGATATAAAACTCTTATCTAACCCTACTGAGAAAGTCAGAAGGGATAAACCAAGGGGAGCAGGGGAGTGGGGAGGTCAAAAAAGGGAGGGGAGAATAAGGGGGAGGGAATTCATTAGGCCTTTAAAAATAAAAAGAGGGGAATAATAAGGGAGGGGGTAGAAAGAGAAATTAGTCAAGGGAGGGGATAAGGGATAGGGTCTTAATTGCAAACCACTGGTCTTAAAGGAAATAGTTTAAGGAGAAGGGGTAGGAATAGGGGAGGATATGAAAATGTCAGCGAAAGCACAACTTATAATTATAACTCTGAATGAGAATGGGGTGAACTCGCTCATAAAACAGAAGCAAATAGCAGAGTGGATTAGAAACCAAAATCCTACCATATGTTGTCTACAAGAAACACATATGAGGTGGGTGGACATACACAAGTTTAAGGTTCAGGCCTTGAGGAAAATCTTTTGGGTGTCAAATGAGAAAAGGAAGGCAGGAGTGGCTATTATGATTTCTGACAAAGCCAAAGTAAAAATAGATATTAAAAAAGACAGGGAAGGTCATTACATCCTGATTAAAGGCAATATAAACAATGAGGAAATAACGCTACTCAATATATATGCACCAAAAGGTATAGCATCCAAATTCATAAAGGAGAAACTGGCAGAGCTCAAGAAGGAAATAGATGGTAAAACCATAATAGTGGGAGATCTAAATATTCCTCTTTCTGATGTAGATAAATCAAACCAAAAATTAAATAAGAAAGAGGTAAGAGAGGTGAATGAAGTACTAGAAAAATTAGACTTAATTGATGTGTGTAGAAAAAAATAGGGAGAAAAAGGAATACACCTTCTTTTCAGCTGCACATGGTACATTCACAAAGATTGACCATGTAATAGGGCATAGAATCATGGCAAACAAATGCAAAAGAGCAGATATAATAAATGTAACCTTCTTAGATCATAATGCAATAAAAATAATAATTAGTAAGGGCACCTGGATAGGCAAATCAAAAACCAATTGGAAATTAAACAATATGATTCTCCAAAATCAATTTGTCAAAGAAGAAATCATAGAAACAATCAACAATTTCATTGAAGAGAATGACAATGATGAGACATCCTACCAAACTCTGTGGGATGCAGCCAAGGCAGTACTCAGGGGGAAATTTATATCCTTGAGTGCATATATTAACAAATTAAGGAGGGCAGAGATTAATGAATTGGGTATGCAACTCAAAAAATTAGAAAGAGGGCAAATTAAACATCCCCAGTTGAAAACTAAATCAGAAATACTAAAAACCAAGGGAGAAATTAATAAAATCGAAAGTAAAAAAACTATTGAATTAATAAATAAGATTAGAAACTGGTATTTTGAAAAAACAGATAAAATAGACAAAGTACTGGTCAATCTAATAAGAAAAAGGAAAGAAGGAAACCAAATTGACAGTATTAAAGATGGAAAGGGAGACCTCACCTCTAATGAAGGGGAAATCAAGGCAATCATTACGAACTATTTCTCCCAATTATATGGCAACAAATATAACAATTTAGGAGATATGGATGAATATTTACAAAAATATAAATTGCCTAGATTAACAGCAGAAGAAATAGAATACCTAAAAAATCCCATATCAGAAATAGAAATTGAACAAGCCATCAAAGAACTCCCTAAGAAAAAATCACCAGGACCTGATGGATTCACAAGCGAAGTCTATCAGACATTCAAAGATCAACTAATCCCAATACTATACAAATTATTTGATATGATAAGCAAAGAAGGAGTCCTACCAAATTCCTTTTATGACACAAACATGGTACTGATCCCAAAGCCAGGTAGACCAAAACCAGTGAAAGAAAACTATAGACCAATCTCCCTAATGAACATAGATGCAGAAATCTTAAATAGAATATTAGCAAAGAGACTCCAGCAAGTAATTAAGAAGATCATCCAACATGATCAGGTGGGATTTATAGCAGGAATGCAAGGATGGTTTAACATTAGGAAAACCATCCACATAATTGACCATAACAACAGTCTAACCAACAAAAATCACATGATTATCTCAATAGATGCTGAAAAAGCCTTTGACAAAATACAGCATCCATTCCTATTGAAAGCATTGAAAAGTATAGGTATAGAAGGACCCTTCCTAAAAATAATAAACAGTATACACCTAAAACCATCAACAAGCATTATATGCAATGGGGATATATTAGAAGCCTTCCCAATAAGATCAGGAGTGAAACAAGGATGCTCATTATCACCTCTATTATTCAACATAGTACTAGAAACACTAGCAATAGCAATTAGAGAAGAAAAAGAAATTGAAAGTATCAAAATAGGCAAGGAGGAGACTCAAATATACAAAGAATTAAATCAATTGTATAAAAAATCAAGCCATTCCCCAATTGAAAAATGGCCAAGAGACATGAATAGGCAATTTTCAGGTAAAGAAATCAAAAGTATCAATAAGCACATGAGAAAGTATTCTAAATCTCTCATAATTAGAGAAATGCAAATCAAAACAACTCTGAGGTATCACCTCACACCTAGCAGATTGGCTAAAATGAAAGAATTGGAGAGTGATGAATGTAGGAGGGGATGTGGCAAAATTGGGACATTAATGCATTGCTGGTGGAGTTGTGAACTGATCCAAACATTCTGGAAGGCAATTTGGAACTGTGCTCAAAGGGCTATAAAAGATTGCCTACCCTTTGAGCCAACCATGCCATTGTTGTGTTTGTACCCCAAAGAGATCATAGATAAACAGACTTGTACGAAAATATTCATCGCTGCACTTTTTGTGGTGGCAAAAAACTGGAAAAGGAAGGTATGTCCTTCAATTGGGGAATGGCTGAACAAATTGTGGTATATGAGGGTGATGGAATAATATTGTGCTAAAAGGAATAATAAACTGGAGGAGTTCCAGGTGAACTGGAAAGACCTCCAAGAACTGATGCAGAGCAAAAGGAGCAGAGCCAGAAGAACATTGTACACAGAGACTGATCTACTGTGGTAAAATCAAATGTAATGGACTTCTGTATGAGCAACAATGCAATGACACAAGACAGCTCTGAGGGATTTATGGTAAAGAACGCTACCCACATTCAGAGGAAGGACTGCAGGAGAGGAAACATAGAAGATAAACAATTGCTCGAACGCATTGGTTGGAGTGGACATGATTGGGAATGTGGACTCGAAACTACCGCACCAATCCAACTATCAACAATTTGGAAATAGGTCTTGACTGATGACACATGTTACAACCAGTGGAAATGCGCATCTGACATGGGTGGGGGGAAAGTGGGAGGTGAAGGGGAAAGTAGGGGCATGAAGCATGTAAACATGTTAAAAATGAATATTAAAAATGTTTAAAACAAAGGCTAAGAATCCAAATTCTTAATGAGAAATTACATAAGTTACAAGAGGAAATAGAAAATAAAACTATATGAATAGGGGACTTTAACCTCTCAGAAACAGATAAATCAAACGAAAAAATAAACCAGAAATTAAGGATGTGAAGAGAAATTTAGAAAAAATTATTCTTTGATAGACTTCTGAAGAAAACTGAATAGGAATAGAAAGGAATATATTTTTTTCTCTGAAGTACATGCACCTTCAAAAATGTTGATCATACAAAAGGACATAAAAGTCTCACAATTAATTCAGAACAATAGAAATGGTAAATGCATCCTTTTCAGACCATAATGATATATGAATTACACTGAATAAAGACTTCGAGGGAAAAACCTAAAGTAAATTGGAAACTAAATAACGTTATCTTAAAGAATGAGTGATCAAGGAACAAATCATAGAAATAATGAACAATTTTATTTTATATTTTATAAACCCTTAACTTCTGTGTATTGGCTCCTAGGTAGAAGAGTGGTAAGGGTGGGAAATGGGGGTCAAGTGACTTGCCCAGGGTCACACAGCTGGGAAGTGTCTGAGGCCTGATTTGAACCTAGGATCTCCCATCCCTATGACTGAATCTCAATCCACTGAGCTACCCAGCTGCCCCCAACAATTTTATTAAAGAGAATGATCAAAGAAAACAACATATCAAAATTTGGTTGGGATGTAGCAAAAGTAGTAGCTATTGGAAAAATTTACATCTCTAAATGCTTACATAAATAAAACAGAAAGAAAAAATCAATGAATTGGCTATGCAACTATTATTATAGGATTCCTACTATTATGTTTTAGAAATAAAATCCATATGACTTTGTGACTAAGGAAATGAAATTGGGACAGGGCAGACAGTGAGTGAGAAGGCAAAAATGATTTAGATAAATGAAATTGGGTGATTAGATGATTGTTTGTATTGTAAAAAGATAAAAATTGCAGATGAAGAATGAATGTATATGAATGAGATTAATATAATTTTGAAGAGGATATAATGTGAAATAACATATATAATCCTTTTCCTCATAGATAGTTTAATATAGTGTGTTAATTTAAGCAAGAGGTTTTTTTTTGGTAGTTTTTTTCCCTATAAGAATTTGTCTTCCAGATTGCAATCACTAAAAAATTATAACAAGACTCATTTTTAAAAGTTCACCTTCGGGGGCAGCTGGGTAGCTCAGTGGATTGAGAGCCGGGCCTAGAGACGGGAGGTCCTAGGTTCAGATCCGGCCTCAGACACTTCCCAGCTGTGTGACCCTGGGCAAGTCACTTGACCCCCATTGCCTACCCTTACCACTCTTCCACCTATAAGTCAATACACAGAAGTTAAGGGTTTAAAAAATAAAAAAAATTAAAAAAATTAAAAAAAAAGTTCACCTTCGGGGCAGCTGGGTAGCTCAGTGGAGTGAGAGTCAGGCCTAGAGATAGGAGGTCCTAGGTTCAAACCCAGTCTCAGCCACTTCCCAGCTGTGTGACCCTGGGCAAGTCACTTGACCCCCATTGCCCACCCTTACCAATCTTCCACCTATGAGACAATACACCGAAGTACAAGAGTTTAAAAAAAAGTTCACCTTCAGGGGGAAGCTGGGTAGCTCGGTGGATTGAGAGTCAGGCTCAATCATTAGCCCCCATTGCCTAGCCCTTACCACTCTTCTGCCTTGGAGCCAATATATAGTATTGACTCCAAAACAAAAGGTAAGGGTTAAAAAAAAAAAAGTTCATCTTCATCCACTTATGGAAACTATTTCCAAATGATTCCTTTGCCTGGTTATGTCTTCCTGTTGTACCTGGATAAATTATTTTGTTTTCAGCTTCTGGATTGGATACCCATGTTATTAGAAGGCACAGGTCTTTTAATCTTTTAAGGAAGTTTAGCTTTATCAGATGAGGTGTGAAGAATAGTTCCTCACTGTGTAAATGACAATTCAGTCAGAAAATTCATCTCTACATCATGTCGGATCCCTTGACTTTTAGGAATTAGAAGGGAAAATCACTTTCAATTTGTGAGTAAGGAAAAAAATCAAGAGAATGAAGATAAACGTTTTTTAATCTTTGTTTCAGTAAGCAATGAATAAATTATAAATGAATTGATGAATAAACAAAAGCTGCACCTCTCTTTGTCTCCTTGTCTAAGTCCTTATGAAAGTCTAGATTTTGTTTCCACTGTCTGAATTTTTTTTAATAATCCCAAAAAATGTTGCCTCAATGAGTTCTGTAGACTTTGTAACATGTCTTAATGCATAAGTATGGGTAAAAATGTTAGACTTAGTTTCTTTTATTTCTTTGGATTTGTTGTACAGGAAAAAGACTTGAACTACAAATGATGTATATTTAATCAAGAGAAAATTTTGTGTGACTTTGTGTGGAAAACAAAAAAGTGATAACATGTAGGAAGTTATATTAGGATATATTTTTGGTATAATTTTATTAAGGTATTGATCACTTCAATTATTTTTGCTCTAGATCATATCCTCTATTCATTGTCCTCATATTTTTCTTCTTTATCTTGGATATTTTTTGACATACTGAAATATTTTAGATACAGTATGCTTTGTGCTTTGTTTTATATTTTACTGACTTCACCATAGAAATGAAGTTGACTACAAATTAGCTTTTGGCTTTCATAAGAAAGGAACCAGAAAGTGGATCAGATGGACGCGCTTGATTTTGTAAGTGTTTGTTCTCTGGGAATAGTAGCAATAAGTGAATAATAGAGGGATAGTTGAACTAAATAAACATAATAAAGAATGTTAATTTTTCCAATATACCTTGACTCAAGGTACCAGAGGAGCACTGCCACACCATTATTAAAAGTTGCTACTAAAAGGAAAAGGACTAAATTAAAATCTGATTTTCTTTAAGAGGAAGCAAACAACTGATGTAAATATGAGGCTTGGTCATCTCAAATTTCTTTTATTTTTCCTAATTAGACAAAGGATTAACTATTATGTTATTGAGTTTTATATTTGTCTAACAAGGGCTGAATAGGCAATTTGTATTTCAGTAAAAATAGCAATTGTTGCCATGGATTTCTGTGGCCAAGAGAACAATAAAAGAGGAAGAAAATAATATAAAAGTATTTTTCATGTTCTTTTGTTAAAAATAAATTAGAAATGAAGTACAATTTATATGTTAGATTCATTTTTACATGAAAGAATATTTTCCCTTATACTTTTGTCTAATAATATATTATAAAATTTATATTAAAGCTGGTGAATTACTATACTAAGATATTTGTGTTATTTTTCTTTTTTCTTCATCCTCTTACTTCTCTTATTAATTAGCATATACATGAGAATTGATAGTTTTCAAAGCACTTCACGTGTTTCACACATTTGACTTTCTTAACCTCGTAAGATGGGTACAGTTATATTCTATATTTTCTAGATGATGAAGCTGAGGTTTAGAAATTTAAATGATTTGCTCAGGTCCTACAACCATGTGGCTGGTATCTGAGGAAGGTTTGTAACTCAAGTCTTCTTCATTTCAAGACTAGCACTCCATTTCCCTAACTGCCTGTGTGAGATCTCAGTAAGCAAATATGGGATGCCAGACAGTATTCTTTCCTATGTTTTGACCTTAGATGCAAATTGTTATTATGACATATGGTGCCACAGAATCTGTGGATAACAGAACATATTTTCTCTATTAAACTTATGAAAAAATATTAGTACCTATATTTGTTTTGAAGGAAGTTATTAGTAACTTTTCCAACTTAATTCCAAATTATCATTTTCCTCCTCAGGAATTCCTTTGTTCCTTCTAATTACTGCAATTCATACCTACCTAAATCCATTAGATTGCCTGACTACTGCATTTTGCCTCTTTTTGTATCCTCAGTATCAGCACAATTCCTGCTACATATTAAGTACTTAATAGATATTATTGATTGATTTATAAAATTTCAATTGAGTGGTTGAATCATTGCATTCAATAGATTCTTAACTATTCAGAGCACAGCACACTTCCTTGGAAAAAGATTAAGATACTGCTAAAAGGAGAATCATATTCCAAAGTTCATTTATTTTCTCTTATAATCCTGTAAAAGTGAAATTTCCTGTCAAACTAGAAGATGCTATCAGTTACATGTGACTGTTCTCAGAGGTTCCAGCTGATCTGCTGTTTGTCTCTCTTTTTTAATTAAGAACATGCTTTATTTTATATGATTCCATGTTATATGTGAAGCATTTTAAATTATTATTTTGTGACATTTTTCAATTCTTTTTCTTTCCCTCTCTCCCACTACTTATTCCTTCCCTGAGATTGCAGATAACATGATATGAGTTATATATATGTTATGCAATAGGTATTTCTATATTTTTCATATTGTGAAATAAGATATATCACTTACACTAGAGAAAAATTCATGGAGGAAATAAAATGAATAGCATGTTTCAATCTGTATTTGTACTCCATCAGTTCCTTTTATAGTAATGGATAGCCTTTTTTAATTCTTTGAAGTTTTCTTAGATGCTTGTACTTCTGATAATAATTTAGTCATTCACTGCTGATCATCATACTTTATTGCTCTTATTTTGTACAACATTCTTATTTCTGTGGTGGTTTTCATGTGAAACTGAATATCAACTTAAAAAATTTAATTTAATAATATGATTCTCCAAAATAATTTAGTTAAAGAACAAATCACAGAAACAATTAATAATTTCATTGAAGACAATGACAATGATGAGACATCTTACCCAAACCTATGGGATGCAGCCAAAGCAGTGGTAAGGGGAAAATTTATATCACTGAGTGCATATATTAACAAATTAGGGTGGGCAGAAGTTAATGAATTGGGCATGCAACTTAAAAAACTAGAAAATGAACAAATTAAAAATTCTCAGATGAAAACTAAGTTAGAAATACTAAAAATCAAGGGAGAAATTAATAAAATCAAAAGTAAAAGAAGTATTGAATTAATAAATAAGACTAAAAGCTAGTATTTAAAAAAAGATAAAATAAAGTATTGGTTAATCAAATTAAAAAAAAGGAAAGAAGAAAATCAAATTAATAGTATCAAAGATGAAAAGGGAGACCTCACCTCTAATGAAGAGGAAATTAAGGCAATCATTAAAAACTATTTTGACCAATTATATGACAATAAATTTAGCAATCTAGGTGATATTGACAAATATTTGCAAAAATATAAATTACCTAGATTAACAGCAGAAGAAATAGAATACTTAAATAACGCAATATCAGGAAAAGAAATTGAACAGGCCATTAAAGAACTCCCTAAGAAAAAAATGCCAGGGCCTGATGGATTGAGAAGTGAATTCTATCAAACATTCAAAGAACAATTAATCCCAATACTATACACATTATTTGATATAATAAGCAAAGAAGGAGTCTTACCTAAAACCTTTTATGACACAAATATGGTACTGATTCCAAAACCAGGTAGATCAAAAACAGAGAAAGAAACTTACAGACCAATCTCCTTAATGAACATAGGTATAAAAATCTTAAATAGAATACTACTAAAAAGACTCCAACAAGTGATCAACAGGATTATTCATCATGATCAGGTGGGATTTATAGCAGGAATGCAAGGATGGTTCATTAGGAAAACCATCCACATAATTGACCATATCAATAAGCAAACCAACAAAAACATATGATTATATCAATAGATGTTGAAAAAGCCTTTGACAAAATACAACATCCATTCCTACTGAAAACACTAGAAAGTATAGAAATAGAAGATCCTTTCCTAAAAATAATAAACAATATATATCTTAAACCATCAACAAGCATCATATGAAATGGGGATAAATTAGAAGCCTTTCCAAAAAGATCAGGTGTGAAACAAGAATGCCCATTATGACCTGTATTATTTAACATTGTACTAGAAAAAGGTAGAAGTAGCCATTACAGAAGAAAAAGAAATTGAAGTATTAAAATAGGCAATGAGGAGACTAAGCTATCATTCTTTACAGATGATATGATGGTCTACTAAAAAATCCTATAGAGTCAACTAAGAAGCTAGTAGGAATAATCAACAACTTTATCAAAGTTGCAGGATACAAAATAAATGCACATAAATCATTAGCATTTCAATATATTTCCAACATATCACAGCAGCAAGAGGTAGAAAGAGAAACACCATTTAAAATCACCCTAGACAATATAAAATACTTAGGAATGTGTCTACCAAAACAAACACAGGAATTATACGACCATAACTACAAAACACTTTTCAAACAATTAAAACTAGATCTCAACAGTTGGAAAAATATTGAGTGCTCATGGGTAGGACGAGCTAACATAATAAAAATGACCATTCTACCCAAATTAATTTACTTGTTTAGTGACGTTCCTATCAAACTACCAAAAACCTTTTTTACTGCATTAGAAAAAATATAGCAAAGTTTATTTGGAAGAACAAAAGATCAATAATATCAAGGGAAATAATGAAAAAAAACCTGAAGGAAGGTGGCTTAGCAGTACCAGATATTAAGCTATACTATAAAGTAGCAGTCATCAAAACAATATGGTACTGGTTAAGAGACAGAAGGGAGGATCAGTTGAATAGACTTGGGGTAAGTGACATCAGCAAAACAGTGTATGATAAACCCAAAGAGCCCAACTTTTAGGAAAAAAATCCACTATTTGAGAAAAACTGCTGGGAAAATTGGAAAACAATATGGGAGAGATTAGGTTTAGATCAACATCTCATACCCTACAGCAAGATAATTTCAGAATGTGTGAAAGACTTGATTATAAAAAAGAAAACTATAAGTAAATTAAGTGAACACAGAATAGTATACTTGTCAGATCTCTGGAAAAGGAAAGATTTTAAAACCAAGCAAGAGTTAGAAAAAATTACAAAATGTAAAATAAATTATTTTGATTATATTAAATTAAAAAGTTTTTGTACAAACAAAAACAATGTAACCAGAGTCAGAAGGGAAACAACAAAGTCGGAAAAAATGTTTATAACAAAAAATTCTGACAGAGATATAATTACTCAAATATACAAGGAGTTAAATCAATTGTATAAAAAATCAAGCCATTCCCCAATTGATAATTGGACAAGGGACATGAATAGGCAATTTTCAGATAAAGAAACCAAAATTATCAATAAGCACATGAGAAAGTTTTTTAAATCTCTAATAGTTAGAGAAATGCAAATGAAAACAACTCTGAGGTACCACCTCACACCTAGCAGATTGGCTAAAATGAAAGAAGGGGAGAGTAATAAATGTTGGAGGGGATGTGGCAAAATTGGGACATTAATGCACTGCTGGTGGAGTTGTGAACTGATCCATCCATTCTGGATGGTAATTTGGAACTATGCCCTAAGAGAGATAAAAGAGTGCCTGCCCTTTGATCTAGCCATACCATTGCTGGTATTGTACCCCAAAGAGATCATAAACAGACTTGCACAATATCTATCTATCTAGATAGATAGATAGATAGATAGATATAGATATCTGTAATGGATATCTGTACTAGCAGCAGTGCAATTACCCAAGACAATTCTGAGGGATTCATGGAAAAGAATGCTACGCACATTCAGAGGAAGAACTACAGGAGTGGAAACACAGAAGAAAAACAACTGCTTGAGCACTTGGGTTGATGAGGATGTGATTGGGGATGTAGACCTGAAAGACCACACCAATGTAATTATCAATAATATGTAAATAAGTCTTGACTGGCCACACATGCTAAAACCAGTGGAAATGAGAGTTACCTGGGGGGCAGGGTTTGAGGGGTGAAGAGTAAAGTAAAAACACGAATTATGTAACCATGGAAAATTTTTCTAAAAATAAGAAAATTAAAACATTTAAAAAATAAAAATTTAATTTAATACCTTATAATAATTTAAAATATAACACAATGTAAGATTAATTGATTATAATTAATTGATTACTAACTTGTAATCAATTAATTATAATCAGTTAATTAAATCATTGGAAGAAGCATACACAAACTACAGAAAACTGATCCATCCATTTATTTATCCATCTATTTGTCCCTTTTTCTGGATTCCTAGCAGATTTTATGCAGACCTTATCTCACAAAAATAAAAGTAATCATATCAACCATTAAATTTTTATAGCATTCGAAGCTTTATAAAACACATAACTAATATAATTTCATTTATCTGTATAACAACTCTCAGAGAATGGGATGCTTAATATTCTCAGTTTAAATATAGGTAAACTGAGGCATTCTAGAGTTCATTTACTTGCCTAGGTTTATATAGCTAGCCAGTTCTGTGGAAGTATTTGAAGTGAGGACTTCTTGACTGTAAGTCGAAAACTATTCTTTCTGTCTCTTTTCCTTATATCTATGTATGTCTTTTTGTGTGTGTGCCATTTTTTCTCTATGCCATTCTCTCTTATTATGCTATTTTAGATGAATTTATTTTAATAATTCATTGAGATGCAGGATCACAGGCATATGTGGATATATAGATATACATATATTTGCACATGTATATATGAATATATATACTAATATGTATATAAATGAATGCATAAGCATATGCATATATGTTCAAATGTATATATGTACATATATACATATCTTTAGTGATACACATCAAAATATATATCCAAGTTAGAGAAAGGGTATCCTGAAAATATTTGTAAAGATTTATATTTAATAGCATGAAATTATACTAAGACTTGGAGCACATTATGTATAGATCAATGCATTTCACACCTAGCCAATATGACAGCAAAGGAAAATAATAAATATTGGAGGGGATGTGGCAAAATTAGGACATTAATACACTGCTGGTGGAGTCGTGAATTGGTCCAACCATTTTGGAGGAATATTTGGAACTATGCAGAAAGGGCTTTAAATAAATGCCTGTCCTTTCATGCAGCCAAAGCACTGATGGGTTTATACCCCAAAGAGATAATAAGGGAAAAGATATGTACAAAAATATTTATAGCCATCCTCTTTGTGGTGGCAAAATATTGGAAAATGAGGAGGTGTCCATCAATTGGGGAACTGGCTGAACAAATTGTGGTATATGTTGGTGATGGAATATTATTGTGCTGAAAGGAATAAAGAAATGGAGGAATTCCATGTGAACTGGAATAACCTCCAGGAATTGATGCAGAATGAAAGGAGCAGAACAAGAAGAACATTGTTCACAGTGATTGATACATTATGGCACAATCAAACTTAATAGACTTTTTTTACCAGCAGCAATGCAATGACACAGGGTAATCCAGAGGAACTCAGAATAAAGAATACTTTACACATCCTGGAACCAGAAATGCATTAGAAAAATATATGCTCAAACATATAGTGCAATAGGGATATGATTAGGGTTTTGATGTTAAAAGATTGCTCTACTGGAATTGTGAATAACATAGAAATATGTTTAAAACAATGTTTCATGTATAACCCAGTGGAATTGCTTGTTGGCTTTGATGGACAGAGGAGAAAGCAGGTGAGGGGGGTTTATGAATCATGTATCCATGGAAAAATATTCTAAAGAAAAATTTAAAAAGAAAAACAAAGAAAAGAAAAGAACCATTAAATATTGATAGCCAAAAGCCAATGGTTACTATTTACAGCACTGAGCTTTAATATACACTTACAGACATACACACACACACACACACACACACACACACACACATACACACATACACTACACACAATTTCTCATCCTTCTCCCAGCCATGTCTTTTCTACAATGAAAGATCCTTGAATTATTAGGGAAACATGCAAATTCTTTTTTGGAGTCAGGTATGGCATATCTCCTGACTTCAGTTTAAAAGATGGAAATATATAAACTTAAAGTTTAAAAAAGAGATCTTACTGCTGGGAACTGAAATAAATATTTCTTATGTAAATGAACACAAGAAAGGAAAATTGTCTTTTTCTTGCAAAAGACCTAAAAATACAGAGACTCTAGTTAGCTTGAAAAAGCATGTCTGACAAAAGAACTAGCTAACAAGGCAAAAAAAATTCAAGAAATAAAAATAGATCTTTTACTAAACTGTCCCCTGAAATGTATAAAAGACAGTTAAGGCAGAATTCAGCCAGTAAGCCATTCCCTTTCAGCTACTCAACTACAAATGGCCTTAATATCCATCATTATAATGCAATTGTGTCTTCACAGCTCATATATCACACATCTCCTGGGTTAGAAAGAATATTTCTCAGGCAGTAGATTATTAGGTATTCCATTTTCTTCTCTAAAGCACAATTTTGCCAGTATTAGTGGAACCCCTTTGTATGAATTTGAGTTCTTATCATTTAAAAATCAAAAGGAAATTGTGACATTCATTCCCATTGATTGTGGGATCTGTGAATACTTTTCAAACATGGCCGAATTGGGAGGGTAATAACAAAGTATTTCAAAAACATGTTCCTTTGAAGTATATATTCAGAGAATCATTTTTGAATCTACCAAATAATATAACTAACTACTCATATTTTACCATGAAATGAAGATTTTGCTTATATTCTCAATATTACTTCATGCTTTCTGGCAGATTTGTCTGTCCTCTATAGTGAACTGTCAAACTCAGCATGGACAGAACAGTACCTACAAGTTAATCAGTGCTAAATATAAGGCAGGGCCAAAAAGAACAAAAGCAAAATTAAGAGGCAGTTGGTATTAAATTTGTTGTAAACAAAATTTATTATTGTAGAAAGTGCTAGGAACTTTCCCATTTTGATTTCTAATTTTTTGAATATCATTTAGTTCACTAACTTTTTTCATTTACAGTGTTCTAAATTATGCAGTCTGGTAACTGATACTGATAAAAAGAAAGTGATGAAACAAAAACAAAAAAGCAGTCCCTGCTCTGAAAGAGCACATAATTTAATTCAAGGTAAGGATTAATGGCCAAGGGCAATGTACTGTCAATCCCCAATTTTACGATTTTTAACTATGATTATAGAAATCTATGTCAAATACATTAATTGTAAGAAGACAGGATATGTCCACCTTTATTATGTATTATGCCAATTGTAGGGTGGCAGATCTTATGAGAAAATATTGAGATAGTAGCATGAGAGTAAACATATGTAGATTTTTAGTTTTATTAGATTTTTAGGGGTTGTTTAAAAGAGCTTACTTCTGAGACTTGCCATGCAAGCAGCAGGAATGAATAGAGTAATAAATTCCCACATCAACCCCAGACAAATTCAGAAATATATAAACAAAAAGGAAGCGTAGTGCCAGGAATGGCCTATGGTCTTGTGCAAATGTTCCCATGTGATAGTTAGAACTTCATTTTCTGTTTAAATTTATTCACGGTAATTTATCTTTTTCTATGGAGTCATCATTGTTCTGATTTTGGCTGCCACCATATAAGACCTTAGCAGTGAAACACTGAAAACCATTCTCAGAAAATTAGATATCCTTAGAGATACAGATTTTTTTCCATTTTTCTCAAGCTAATAAGTTTCTAAAATATGATTAAAGTTAACTTCCATTGAAATAGTTCTATAATTTTATAATTATGACATGTAGGGATCAAAAGAGCTGAAAATCTATGCCAACAGAACACAAACACACAGACCTGACAGGCCTGACCAAGTCAAACCAAATTTTAGTATATTCCCTTTATATACAGTGAGACTCATAGATGCTTAGAATGTTCCATCTAAAAGGATCAGTAGTGCCCATCTGGTTCAGTAGCAAAAAAGGGTTTCTTTTAAATAATTTGGTTTTGTTTTGCCTCAAGAAATCACCAAAACTATTTACTAAGATATCAAAGTTATTATCTCTATTGACAGAGAGAATATTTCATTGATAAAACTATATGTCTTTGAAGATTTCAATATATTGTAAGGAAAGAATATGTACAATGTTGAATGAGATTGAAATTTAACATTTGTGGGATGATAATATTCTGTAGTTAGAGAAATTGCTGTGCTATATTCTAGTTCTTCAATTGACATAAATTCATTATGTGACCATGAGCCCCTTAAAGCCTCAAGCAACTCTCTAAGTCTAGAAATACCTGATCAGCTCTAATGGAGTACATTTTCATGCAGGGCATTCTCCATATCAATGAAATTGTAGGTTCTCCTAAAACAGCAAATATAAAAACCAAAAATTAAAAAACAAATGAACACCAAATAAAATAAATCAGAACAGTTCAGTGTTTTTCAGTTTGAGTCTCTTCCACTTATAGTATAAGATCTAACAAATCAATTGCCTCTCTGAAAATACATTTCCCAATCTGCATAATAGGGACTGAAATTTCTGCCATGGTGATATCACAAATTCATTATGATATTGAAATGAAACCACTCAAGTGAAAATATTTTAAAAATGAAAACCTCTTCAAAGGTTAGCAATTTTGATTTTGAAATAGGCCTGCAATTTTATTGGTTTAGGGCAGTGATGGGCAAACTTTTTAAAGAGGGGGCCAAAGGAAAGGAAATGCTCATCTGTCAGTCTGTTTCTAAGGCAACTCTTTCCAAGTTTCATTGTATTGTATCCTACTTATTGTATTCGTCAGATTAAGAATAATATCGTGAGGCCAGATAGAACATTTCAGGGGGCTGCATCTGGCCAGTGGGCAGTGGTTTGTTCATTGCTGGATAAGGAATTCTTTTTGAGGTAATTCTTTCTACCAATGGTAAAGGACATTTCCCCCTCAATTTATAGTGGATGCGGATTCACTTGGAGTAATAAGAGATGATGTGACTTTTCTGGTATCACACAGCCAATATGTCACAATATTATGAGTATTAAGTTCATTTGATTCAATGGCTTGCTTTTTTATTCCCTAAATCACAGTTTATTCTATCCACAAATGTAAGATAACTACATTTATCACCAAGCAAGCCATTCTCATAGAGACTGTTATTCATAGAGAGGCATTTTGAAAATTGAAACCTTTAGTTCCCCAGGTCCAAAAGTAATCAATTAAGACAGGTTAGTAAAGCAGTCAAAACAAAAAGCAGGATCACAGGTGACAATCTGCAGGAGAAACTTTCCTGAAGCCATAGGTCAGTGTAGTTATTGTATAAAAGAGAGAGAGGTCAGTTTACTGAGAATTCAGGATGCATTTTCAGTGTTAATATTGACAGGGCTTGGAGTGAAAGCCTGAGAAAAAGTTTTACTGACAAGGTGAAAAATCCATAAGGTGAAATTGCCGACCAGGGGTTATGGTGGGAAGGGGTGTAGGAGGGAGAAGACAAGAACTCTCTTAGTATATATTGATGGAAAGGTACACATTTGCACTATATGGCAGCCCAGTCCTGCTTTTTTCTCCTCTGATGGTAGTAGAAACTCATAAAAAAATAGAAAATAGAGACCACATACACAACATTAGTCATTCATATTTTTTAAATTGTGAATGCCCTCACTGCAGGGCTAAGTGAGTTATCTAATGAAAACTCAAATATCAAAATATTTCTGTGATTTTGTTATTGTTATTGTTGAGGGGAGCTTATTTAACACTAGTATAGCAAAGTGACAAGTCTGTCAGCAACATTTATGGCATATTTGCTATGTACAGGGCTATGACAGCTTGGCTCAGGTGGCCAGTTTTTGCTGTCACTTCCACTGCTTCCAGTTAAGTCCTTTCTTTGAGCTATAGTTTTCTGTTTGTTTTTGTTTTGTCGTTTTTATAATATAGCTTTTAGTCCTTCTTCAATCCTTACCTGTAAACTATGGAAAATCAAGGCATTTAAAATTTCTTATTTTATAGGATTTAAGGCTAGAAAGCATTTTCCTGTTAAATGTATTGTGTAAGTTTAAAAATTACTGTCCACTCACTCCAAGTATTATATTTTATAAGATTTATTAATAATCACTTGAAGTAGAGGAAAGTAATAGCCTGAATAATGAGTAGCTTCTCAGACCAAGAAAGCAGGAAAAGAGAGAGAGGGCAGAGGTACAGAAACTTTTATTTACAAAACATAAGGACCCAATGTGGGGACAAAAGAGGATTCTGGGAAATGTAGTTCAAGGGTAGAAAATTCTAATTAAAAAACTGATAGAAAGATAGATTGAGATAAACAAGCAAACAGGAAGGAAGGAAGGAAAGAAGAAAGGAAGGGAAGGAGGAGGAAAGAAGGAAGATAACTAGATAGGCAGACAAATAGATAATGGAATGATAGAAAATAGACACCCTAGAGAGAAAGAAAGAGGAGTTCTTTGCTATGTCTGGAACTATGATAAGCTCTTGAGATACAAATATAAGCATATAAAACAGTTTCTGGTCTTAATATACTCATATTCTAATGGGAGTAAATGAAACATTAAGGGGATACTGGAAAGATGAATAGTAGGGAGAATAATTTAATGGATAAATGGAAGTCTGTACCCCAATAAGATAAGACAATGACTAGCATATTTGAGGTAGAAAGACAGGATCAGAGTCTAAGATTCACAGAGATGGAAAAAATAAGATAGTCAAAATAAATCCAGAAACTATATAATAACAACTACAAAACACTTAACACCTCAGGCCTAGAGACAGGAGGTCCTAGGTTCAAACCCAACCTCAGCCACTTCCCAGCTGTGTGACCCTGGGCAAGTCACTTGACCCCCATTGCCCACCCTTACCACTCTTCCACCTATGAGACAATACACCGAAGTTCAAGGGTTAAAAAAAAAAACACTTAACACCAACAAAGTCAGATCTCAACAATTAGAAATATATTAATTACTCATGCAAAGGCTAAGCCAATGTAATAAAATGACAGTTAGTTCTTCCTAAATTAATTTACTTATTCAGTGACATACCAATAAGAACAACCCAAGAATTATTACATAGAACTAGAAAATATAACAACAAAACTCATTTAAAAAATCTAAAATATCAAGGAAATCCATTTAAAAATTTGGGGAATGTAGCTTAGCTATATTGGATCTTAAATTATATTATAAAGTGACTACCATCAAAACAACTTTGGTGTTGGCTAAAAGATAAAATAAAGGAGCAATGGAACACATTAGACTCTCACCCTGCAATGGTAAATGACCTTAGTAACCTAGTATTTGACAAACTTAAAGATCCAAGCTTTTGGGGGAAAAATTGACAGAAACTACTGGGAAAACTGGAAAACAGAATGGCAAAAATTAGGCATTTTAATTACTTTATTCAAAGGGGAACCATTAAAAGTTTTTTTTTTAAAGGAACAGTGATATAATCAGAGGCATTAGTAAGATTTACTTGGCAAAAAGAAACAGAAGTAATAGATCTTGGCCAAGAGGTTGCTATAAGAATATATTTAAGGCTTAATGAACTTACTTAATTTAAGGGAAGTATAAGTGATTAGAGAGGAAGAAACAGTTATTGTATATGTTTCAGAAATAATACTTTTAGATTTGGATTTTTGAGTATATGTGGAAAGTACCAGAGGGAAAGAAAGGAAAGAAATAATTAAATATTATTTTTTTAACATTTATTAATATTCATTTTTAACATGGTTACATGATTCATGCTCCACCTTTCCCCTTCAACCCCCCCTCCTCCACCCCCCCTCACCCATGGCCGATGCGCATTTCCACTAGTTTTGTCATGTGTCCTTGATCAAGACCAATTTCCAAATTGTTGGTAGTTGCATTGGTGTGGTAGTTTCGAGTCCACACCCTCAATCATGTCCACCCCGACCCATGCGTTCAAGCAGTTGTTTTTCTTATATGTTTCCTCTCCTGCAGTCCTTCCTCTGAATGTGGGTAGCATCTTTACCATAAATCCCTCAGAATTGTCCTGGGTCATTGTATTGCTGCTGGTACAGAGGTCCATTACATTCAATTTTACCACAGTATATCAGTCTCTGTGTATAGAGTTCTTCTGGCTCTGCTCCTTTCGCTCTGCATCAGTTCCCGGAGGTCTCTCCAGTTCGCCTGGAACTTCTCCAGTTTATTATTCCTTTTAGCACAATAGTATTCCATCACCCGCATATACCACAGTTTGTTCAGCCATTCCCCAATTGAAGGACATACCCTCCTTTTCCAATTAAATATTATTTTTATTGAGAGAAAAAATAAGGCTAGGGAGGCCATAGGAGAAATAATTTTTGGGGTGAAAATGTTGATTTTGTTTGTGATTATTTTTTTTAAACCCTTGTACTTCAGTGTATTGTCTCATAGGTGGAAGATTGGTAAGGGTGGGCAATGGGGGTCAAGTGACTTGCCCAGGGTCGCACAGCTGGGAAGTGGCTGAGGCCAGGTTTGAACCTAGGACCTCCTGTCTCTAGGCCTGACTCTCACTCCACTGAGCTACCCAGCTGCCCCCTGTTTGTGATTATTGTTAATCTGCTGGCAGAACATGTAAGTTAAGGTGTTCCATAGACCCTTGGAGACATGGCATTGTTTAAAACAAAGAGCAGTGCTAAAACTGCAGATTGGGCACTTAACCTCCTAGAATAGATAATGGAAGCCATAGTCATAAAAAACATTTTCATAAACAGATATTAGAAAGAAGAATGGAAGAGGATCATAGACAAGAGATATAATGAATATTTCAATTGATGAAGCATGTGTAAAATAAGGCAGTGAAGTTTGCAATGGAGTAGTTACCCTACATAGCCCACATTGTATAAGGAAATATTTATTTACATAATACTTCTAATGTTCCTCCTTCCATCTTCTTCTAATCACAAATGCAAGCATCTCTGAGAATGTACTACACTCCTGCCATCTTTTCTAATACTCATTATTCTCTATCTTTTATCCATAGAATACTGTACTTGGAGGAAGAATGGGTATAATTTTTGTCCTTCCATATTATAAGTCAAACCCAGTTACTTGGCAAATTCTCCTTCACTGAGATCACTCAACAAAATTTTTCTTTATTTTCATATGCTCATGCCTATATTACACCAGAGTTCAGGCTATTCTTCATTATTTGTCAAAGAATTCAGCATCTGTATCAATCTTTCTCTTGATATGCAGTACTGCAAATCCATAGCACTTAACATCTACAAAGAAGGAATAAGGAAGTTCATTTTCCCTGGTCTTTGTCAGGACCAAAGTTGAGCATCATAATAATTATTCTGGTTTGTTTTGTTATATTGATATTGTTATTATAACTTTAATTTGCGTCATTGTCATTGTGAATAATGTACTGCTGATTCTCCTTATTTAAACTCAGAAAATGTAGTCACCTGCTTCTCTGTGGTCATTGTATTGCATTCATGTACTATAATTTCTCTAATAATTTCCCAATTGATGAGCATATACTTTGTTTCTAGTTTTTTGCTATTCCGAAAAAAGGTGCTGTGATTATATAAAAAATTAATATTACTGTCTTCAACAACCTTAGCACACATGCTGAGCAGTGACTAGAAGTGCCCTGGATTCAAAGGACTTGCGCTAATACTCTTTTCCTCATATCCTAAATCAGATAATGTCCTTACCTATGTTATAGACTTCAGTTCCCACACACTATTTGAGGGAATTAGACTAGAAGGTTTCTGAGGTGCCTGGTAGCTTTAGTCTGGTGTCTTATAGCACTTTAATAATTTTCTTAGCAAAGATCAAAATTACTTGGACAAAGTCACAACTCTACCAAGAGTATATTGGTTTATCTGCTAAGATATGCCTGTATGCTCACCATCTCTCCAACATATACTGTTCCTACCGTTTGTCATCTTTTCCATTTTGTGGTGTGAAGAGAAATCTTTCTTTTGATTTTCATTTATCTTCATATTAATGGCTACAATAAATCTTTCACGTGATTAATAACTTGTAATTCACTGTCAAGGAACTTTTTTATTCACACTGAATAAATTGAGACTTAACAAGTGTCTATTGAATAAATCCCAAAGTATTTCTCTTTCTATCAGTCTCAATATTTCATGAATAAGAAGCCTTTATCAGGCTATTTAGTGCAATAATTTTCCTCCCCCCTTAGATAATTCACACTGCTTATATTATTTCCTATTTTTAAATGTTTATATGTGTTAACATATATAAACATTTATAACTGAAAAGAGAAAAAAGTGAAAAAGAAATAGTCAAGAAAATTAACCAAAGTATCTTATACATAGTATTCATTTCTTATACTCTCCACCTTCCATTTAAAAGCTAGAAAACAAACAACAATATTCTGAATTTTCAACTTCCTAGATCCTTCTCTGCTATTAAAAAATATAGCTAGATCTCTCCTATTTCTAAAGCAAAAAAAATGTTCCTACTGTTCCTTCAGGTCATCAGCATCATACATCTTTTCTTCCTTTACAGCCATACTTTCAGAAAAAAACCTATATTGACTATTATCAATTTCACACCTCCCATTCAGTTCTCATTCCATTCAAATCCAGTTTCTGACCCAATATGAGATTAAGCATGTTCTCTAAAAACCAACAATTATTACTGCTATATCAAATGATTTGTTCTTAGAACTCTTCTTTCTTTCCCTCTGTTTGACACTGCTGACCATTCTCTTAATTCTGAATGCTCCCTAATGTCTGATTTTTCTGACACTGTTTTCACCTGCTTCTCTTGATATCTATTTTCATCTTTTGAGTTTTCTTTAGAGAATATTTAATGGTGCTCTGCCTCTTTTGTCCATATATGCCCTCATGACTCTTCAGCCTTTTTTCATTTCTCTCTATACTCTCCTTTTTGGAAATTTCATAATTTTTCATGGACTTGATTAGAATGTCTTTGCAAATAACTGTCCAATCTACATAGGAAACTCTAATTTTTATTCTGAATTCTTGTCTGCCATTTTCAGTAGTCTGCTGCAAATCTCTACTTAGATACCCCACAGGGTTCTATAATTCAATATATCCAAAAGAGAATTCATTCATTTTTCTCAAATGTCCCCTTCTCATCTCCTTCCCAACTACTTCCAATACACCTATGAGTTTAATGTAGGAGTTACCTTTGATTCTTCATTGTCTCTCATCACAACCTACTTCCATTACACCCATCCTTGATTAAAATAGTTGCTAAATCCTCTTTATTTCTCCCTCTACACAGTCTTTCACATTTCCCTACACTTACTCCATAGTCAATCTCATTCATACCCTCATACCCTCTCACTTGAGGGTATGACATTAATTTACTAATTAGGGTCCTCTGTGCACATTCTCTCTTCTCCAATATGCCCATCTACATAGATAACAGATTCATGTTCCTAAAGAATAGGAATGAAGAGGTCACTACCTTTCTTAAAACCTTTGCTCACTTCCAATCACTTCAAATACAAAATACAAACACAGTTCCATTTTTCTTTTGAAACTGTACACAATAGTCCTCTGGTATATTTTTCTAGACTGATGACACGTGATTCCTCTCATACACTCTAGCATTAATTAACTAGTCTGCTTGTTCACTATGCATGATATTTCATTTCAAATGAATAGGTTCAGAAAGGAATTATTTTTCTCCTTATCCTAATCTTTAAACTTCTAGCTCCTTCTAAACCTCAGATGAAGACAGATAAGTAACACAGTGAATAGAACACTCAAAAAGACCTCAGTTCAAATCTGGCTTCAGATACTTAGTAGTTTGTCACCTTGAACTTACTTCTTAACTTCTGTCTACCACAGTTTCCTCATCTGAAATGGGGATATTAATAGTACCTATCTCACATGGTTCTTCTGAGGATGCCATTAGATAGAAATTATTTTGTAAATGATAAAGTGCTACAAAAGTATTTACTGTTACCGTACTACAATCATCATCATATTTATCATGGCCCCACTTATAAGAGAGATTTTCTGATTCCCTTAGTGGTACTTACTGCCAGCAAAAATGGTTTATATTTATTTTCCATCCATCTTATATTTTACTTATCTGAAATTAAAAGACAATTAAATGTAAGTACTACCTCTATATAATATCTCTAATCAAACAAATCTAGTTGTTATATATGGAGTCTAGAATCAAATATAAAATCATCTGTTTTTAAGGCCCTTCATAACCAGGACTCTTCCTACTTTCCCAGAATTCTTATTTCTTACATCCCTCAAATACTAAGTTCATTCATTTTCTTACAATTTTCCTTCTAGATTTTTTGGAAAAGTTTTGTGATAGGTTTTCCTAAATCATCTCATCATTCTTGTCAATCTCACATACTACTGCCAAAATGATTTTTATTAAGATCTGATCACATTATAACCTCTAATCAAACAATTCCTCTGGCTCCATAATGTTTTAAAATAAAACATCTTCTGTTTAGCTTTTAAAGCTCTGTATTAACTTTCCCCTAGCCTTACTAGTCACTATTCTCCTTCCTCTTCTCTCTGATCTATTATACTGATCATCTTTCTGTTCCTTATCTCTTCACTCTATGTCTTGACTGGTTTTGTTTTTTCCACATGTCATTCCCCATTTCTAAAATGTATTCCTTTTTAACTTTCCACTTGTAAAAACTTTTTTTTCTATGAAGCTACAACTCAAATTGCACCTTTAAATATAGGTTTTCCTAATCATCACAAATGCTAATGTCTACCCTATCAAACTACCTTGTATTGAACTACATATATTCTTACATAAATTCAAAATTATGTAGATTTGCAGATATTTATTTACAAGGATCAATATATATGTTGAATATATGCTATATATTAGGTATCTTCTGTGTTCCTTATAAGTGATGAGTAAGGATTGTTTCCTTCATTATAATTAATCCTCAATGCCTAGCACAATGTATCTGATATATCATAATCATTCTATGAAAAAAGGAGCAAAACTCATTGGCTACTTTCCATTATTTTCCCTTGCAAATATAGGAACCTCTGTTTTGTATGTAATTTGATGATTTACTCAGTTGGGAATCTCAGGAAGTTTTAAAAATCACATTAATTTTTTTAAAAGACACACACACAAAAAGGAAATTAAGAAAGCACTGAAAGTTGCTTCAAATTTTCTGAAATATATGGAAAATTTTTATCTTCCTGGAAAATAGAATATTTCTGTCATGATATAAAAATGTTGTCAATTAGTCAAAAAGGACTGAGTGAAAAGATAAGAAAAAATGCATCCTGAGAATTTTCTCCTTTAATGAATGAGTAAAGGAATTACAAAAGTTTTATATATACAAGTGCAATTCTCTTCTTTAATTTCTTGGAGACTAATTTGGGGTCCTAGACATTCCAACAGTAGGTAAGCATCACACATGGTTTTTGAATTTATTGTATCCTTAGGTTTATTTTCCTTCTGAGAAAAAAAAATTAGAACTACCTATCTTCACAAACTATATTTTTTCATATTATTTTGAAATGAAAGTGTCCCTGGGCTCTAGAATTCTGGAGTAAAAATTATCATATATTCTCATGTGCTAAAATGAGTTTGATATCAATACTTTTCTGAGAACTGACCTAAATTTATAAGGATCATCACTAATAACTTATTCAGTAGATGATGATGATGATGATGATGACAATTTTGCCTTGATAATCCATAAAATAGGTGGAAAGAAAATAATTCATAATTCTAGGTTTTACCCCTCTCTCTCTGATTATTGATAAAGGTAATTGTATTGTGGAAAAGAAGACATAGGATACAAAGAATCATAATTTTTAGAACATCAATAAACATAAGATGATATTTTTCTCATTCTTGTCACTGTGGTGGTAGTTTAGTCCTTTTCTTAATCATGTTTGACTCTTCATGACTCCATTTGGTATTCTCTTGGCAAAGTTACTATAGAAGTGCACCATTTCCTTCTTCAGCTCATTTTATAAAAAAGGGTTATATGACTAACCCATTAGTTATTACATAGCTAGTAAATGTCAGAGGCTGCATTTGAACTCGGGAAGTTAGGTTTTCCTGACTCCAGGCCCCAGTCAATTCATTGCATGACCCAGTTGCCTAAAAATCAATTATATTTAGCTCAAATGTGAAAAATTTAAATAGAAATCTTTACTAGCAGAATTAAATCTTCAGCAAATTTTGAAACAATTTAAATGGGAGAGATCTCAGTTGGGCTCTTCAAAGATTTACATAATATTATTTAAGTTGCCTACATAAAAAAACTATAACCTTTCAAATATATGGAAACTAGAAGTTTATCTTTAGTCAAATAAGCAGTGTGTCAATAGGTTAATTGTGACTATGCCTTTGATTATCACACAATCACATATAATCTAGCTGAAATAGCTATTGATAAAATGTAGCACTGAATGTCTGAAAATCACAGGCAGCCATTTAGGTAGATACTCTCTGTATCTGTTTTTATGCAGAAGAAAAAGTAGGAAAAAAAGGAATGACTGTTTTTTAGGATCAAACAGGTACTATTTGTAACAGAATTTAAACCCTAGTTTTCTTGACTACAATAAGACTAACCTGATTTATTTATGGATATTCCTTTTTATAGTATACCCTCATATATATTTCTGACACAAAGATGTAGGTGACAGTAATTTAAAATGTATCACATACAAATTTATTACAAAACTCATTGATTTAACCTATGAAAACAAGATGGCAAGAATAAAAATTTAAACAGTAATATTTTTACTTCAAATGATAGAGTCAAGATGGTAGCATAGAGAAAACAACCAAGCTCTCACAACGTTCCCCTTAAATAACCTAAAAATAATGCCTCAAATCAAACTCTCATGTGAGAAAAGCAATAAAATGTCAATGCGACTTTTTTCAGTCTAAAACAGGAGATCTTAAGCGATCAAAAGGAGAAGTCTGTGTCTCTGGGATTTGGACTGGTCTAGAGCTCAAATGTCAGCAATATCAGCTACAAGACTTAGAGTTTGCACAAGCAACAACATCAGCAGCAGCTTTGGGATCTCTCAAGTCAGAGACAGTAAGGGGATCTGGAAAATGGTCAAAAACACATTACATGAGACCCATGTTCAAGAACTGTATGTAGGGTAATGGTCATTTTGAAAACTTCATTGACTATTCCCAATTCTAGGTCAGAGTTCCAGTGTAGAGAATGGTGTTTGCAATCACTTCCAAGGCATTAGGGATACTGGAAGACCCTATTGCTTACTGTAACAAAGGAGCAGAGCCCCTGAGGACTATTAATTGTGGTTACAATAGATCTAGGACCTCCGCTTAGTTTTGGTTGAGAGTAAAGGAGAACAATGAACACAACTCTCCCCATATCACACCACCTTGGAAGCAGCATAAACTTTCAAAATCCCAGAACTAGCTCTGAAAAAAGAAGTGCAAAAAAGCCTCAAGCATAGGATAGTGTCTCACTCTGAGGCTAGGTACAGAAGCCAACTTCAACATAAATTTCAATGTCAAAAAATAGGATGCTATGTGGTTGGAGATCAAGACACAAACTCTAAAGAAAATAATAATATCAAAAAGTTTGAAATAAAAATGTAAATGGAACACAAACCAAATAAGAATTAATGGAAGAGTTAAAATGATTTTAAAAATCAAATAAGAGAAGTAAAGGAAAAATTACAACAAAAATGAAAGGCACAGGAATACAAAAAAAATCAGACTTAAAAGGAATTGGTGTGTTAGGAAATTCTTGGTTCTCTTTGTCTATTATGAGATTACATTTGTAGTATCCTTTATTCTCTTTTCCTAGTTGGAGTTCAAACTTTGCTTAGTAATTTAAATACCCCTACTTAGTACCTCACTAGATTGTGAGGACAGGATTAAATCTCTTTTGTCTACTTTTGAATAAATCAACAAAAGGGAATACACCCATACTTAACCCTAAAGTAAGGGAAACTCTTACTACAGGAATTTACTCCTCCAAAAGAAAGATGCCCCTTCTTAACTTCTCTGTGTGATAACTCAGAAATGTGTCAATCCAAACTGGGTGCAACTCAGAAACATGTGAATACTAGGAGAATAGTTACCACATTTAGAAGTGACAAGTCAGTCCCACAGACTATGCCCCTAGGCAGAGATGGACAATTTGGATACTGGTTGGCTGCTATGAAGAGGGGCAGGAATAGGAAACCACAATAACAGCTATGAAATCCTCAGGCTGGGACAGTCTTGTGAAGTTGATTCTGGTGGAGAATATCTCCTGGAGATAGTCTTAAAGGGAATTTCACTGGAGACTGGGAGTGAATCTTGGCTTCAACTTACATTCTGACACCTGGACTACTTTGTTGGGTTGAGGAAAGAACTTATATATCCTATTTTGAGAATATGAAAATGATCAGAACCTTTATTTTCTAAATATAGAGGGAAAATAGAAATTGAAAAATCCATAAATCACCTCCTGAAGAGATTCCAAAATGAAAACATTCAGGAAAAATTTCAATTCCTAGGTTCGTAGGTTGAGGAGAAAATATTGTAAGTAGCCAAAAAGAAATAATTCAAATATCATGAAGCCATGGTCAGGGTAACATGTTAAGGGAGGAGAGGACTTATAATATGATGTTCCAGAAGGCACAAGAGCCAAAATTACAACCAAGAATAATATGCTCCATAAGAGTGAGCATAATCCATGTGAACAAAATGGATATTTAATGAAATATAGGTACTTTAAAGCATCCCTTTTGAAAAGATCATGTCTAAGTAGAAAATTCCACTTACTAACAAGATTCAAGAGAAAAATAGAAAAGTAAAAAATTTCCAATATGATGTGAAAAATAGGTAAAATCATCCCACCAAATTCATTTCAATGATGCAAAAAAGGTTTTGCTATCTCAGTTAGGGAGATTAAAACCAGAGAAAGAAATGTATAGACTGATTTCCTTAATGGATATCAATGCAAAAATTTTAAATAAAATTTTAACAAATTAATTACAATGACACATCACAAAGACGATGTACTATGATGAGGTGAGATTCATACAAGAAATAGAGCACTTGTTCAATCTAAGCAAAATTATAACCCTAATTGACCATGCTAAATAACAAAAACAAAAAAAACCACTTTTAACAAAATACAACACTGATTTCTGTTAAAAGACAATAGAAAGATCAGAAGTAGTTGGAACCTTTCTTAAAATGATAAATATCTACCTAAAATCAGGAGTAAGTGTTATCTGTAATGGGATTAAGCTGGAAGTGTTCCTAGTAGTGTAAAGGGTGAAGAAAAGATGTTCATTATCACTACTATTGATCAATATTGTCTTAAAATGCTGCTACAGAAATGAAAAAAGGAAAATAAAAATGAGGGGTTAAAAAGAACAATTTGGAACTGTGAGCAAAGGGCTATAAAATTATATATACCAGAAATATCCTTTCGTTTTTGTTTTATTCTTCCTGAATTTAGATATAGTAATACTTGTACTTAGTTAAAGAGGACAAACTTAAGTGACATTTGGAACACACATTGAAATATTTTTATGAATTGATTGGTCCAATTCATAATTCTACTAAGACTAGGTAAGCATATATTATTTCTGTATTGCTTCTCTGTAATTCATCATCTTTTTATAATTTTCATAACTCTGATTGTATGAAGTAGAATTTCAGAATTATTCTAATTTTCATTACCTTAATTATGTGTGTTTTGAAGTGTTCTCCTTTGGCTGTTGATAGCTTGCATTTGTTCCTTTGAAAATGGACAATTCAAATGTTCTGAACATTTATTTCTTGGAGAATTATATTTAATATTTTGAATTTAAAGTTCCTCTTATATCTTGGAATTAAGAACTTTATAAGAAAATATATAACTTTGAAAATTTTTCTCCAGTTATATTTTCCCTTTTAATTTTAACTGAATTAGGTTTATGTTTAGGCAATATAGATATAGATATAAATCTATATGTAGATATAACTACAGTTGCCCAGTTTATGGTATATGATGTATTCTACTTTTCATTTGCTTATCAGCACACCTTATATGTTCATCTCTGTGTTCAAAAGCATATGTATTTTTTTTAAACCCTTGTACTTCGGCGTATTGTCTCATAAGTGGAAGATTGGTAAGGGTGGGCAATGGGGGTCAAGTGACTTGCCCAGGGTCACACAGCTGGGAAGTGGCTGAGGCCGGGGTTTGAACCTAGGACCTCCTGTCTCTGGGCGTGACTCTTACTCCACTGAGCTACCCAGATGCCCCCAAGCATATGTATTTTTGTATATATTTGTGTATACATATTCATGACTATATACTCATATTGAAATGTATGTATATGCACAAACACGATGACTTAGAACCTCATAAGAACAGTAGTTACTACTGGCCTCACATTTGAGTGTAATGATCATATCTTTACATACTTTAATATTTCAATGTATCTCCAATTTTATAATTAATTTAATACCACAACTCACCCATACCACCTATTGTTAGTGTTCAAAATGGGTGGCCTCCAGAGGAACACACGAGACAATGCAATCAAAGCAGGAGAAAGCTTTATTGCCAGTACACACTGGGGAAACTCAGCAAAGAGAGTCCCGAGGGGGCATTCAAAATAAGGAATATATATATATATATATATATATATATATATATATATATATGTTTCTGGGATATAGGTGCCTTTGTCTTAGGGTTAGCTAATAGCTAGACAGAGGGAGTAGGGATGCTTCCAGTTGCCACAGGATATGATTCTTAATCTTCAAGGCTGTTCTGTCTAGGAATCTTCAAGGCTGTTTCATCTAGGGGCCCTGGGGCTTCCAGCCAGGAGTTGTCCCTGGGACTCTGAGTCAGAGAGATAACTGCCCTGCTTGAGTCGGGCATGACGTTATCCAAAAAATCCCCTGCTTAATTGCTAAGTTTAGCTTTTTGGCTATAATATTCTTATAAGCTATAAGCTATAATATTTCTATAAGCTTTTTTGGCTATAACACTATTTCTGTGGGAACCATGTTTATTTTTCTCTCAAAAATCTTTACAAGTTGTTCACTAAATATCCTCAGGACCTTCCTTTAGTTCTTTTTCACAATAGAAGGGCCCTAATAGAATACAATGATTTTCGCTTACTATTGCTGTTCAATTTTCCACATGCAGTCCATCCAATTCCTTTCTTTCATTCTACACTGCTTCCAGTTCTCCATCTTTAAGCTCAGACTCTCAATATTTCTTGTTTAGAGTATGTAAAAGTCTGTTATTCCTTCTATCTACACCCAGTTTATTTCATCTCCTAGGTCTTGTTCATGGCAATCAAAATGATAGTGCCATATCATAGACACATGCTAGTTCACTCCACTATCTAAAAAAGAATCCAGATTAAAACAGCAAACAAAGAAACAGGAGGACATAAGACAATGTGAATCAGGCCAGACCAGCAAGATGATTTTCACAGAGTTCAAAAAGAAGGGAAAAGATGTTATTTATAGGGAGAGGAAGAGACTATACTTCTCATTGGAAGTATCTCGTACTAAAGACTGAATTTGGCCTCAGACACTTCCCAGCTGTGTGTCCCTGGGCAGGTCACTTGACCCCCATCGCCTACCCCTACCACTCTTCTGCCTAGGAGCCAATATACAGAAGTTAAGGGTTTAAAAAAAGACAGTACCTAGCAGGTATATTGGATCGAGCACTGATTTCAGAATTAGGAAAACTCATCTTCATAAGTTCAAATCCAGTCTCAGACACTTATTAGCAGTGCCACTATGGGCAACTCACTAAACCTTGTTTGCTTCAGTTCCTCATCTGAGAAATGAACTGAAAAAAAGAAATTGCAAATGATACCAGTATCTTTGCCAAGAAAGCTACAAATAAGGAATGACAAAGAGTGAGACATGAAAAAAGAACTAAAAAGCCCAATAGAGTGAAACAGCTATTAATCATGATTATAATATCTAAATAGACACTATGTTGGGTATAGAGAAAACAAGTTTTGAAGAAGTGATCTCCTTATCAGATATCTATTAGTGAGGTCCTTTTATATGTTTTAGGTGGTCTTTGAGTACAATGATCCAATGATGACAGGATTGGGAGAGACATTGGAGAGACAAAATTTGCAAAATATGGTCACAATTGATCTGTAAATGGAGAAGGAGAGTGAGAGAGTGTGAAAAATCAAGTTCAATGGCAATTTTGTTATGTGTAATGTTGTCTTAAGAACATTTGGTGGTATCACTTTCCTAGTATTTGTGATTTTTGCTTTTTTGTTTTATTTTTAAAAGCATATTTTGAGGACAGAGAGTAAAGAAATCATGAATCACTCACTACATCAAATTAATTGAAAAGTTTAGCATTTTGAGAATTAAACTTTCTTCAAGCTAAATTATATTGAACTCCTCAAGTGTGATTACCAGAGAGAAATAAAGGAGTGATAGTTTAAAAAGCTATCATGACAAGAGTGATACAAGGATCAATGAAAAACAAGAAAATGTATGAGATCTATAAATCAACTATGTCAGACCTCTGATTTCTATATAAGTCTAAAGTGTAAAGGAAGAAAATAACTCCAAATTAAGTATTCAAAATACAGAAAAAATGATGGCATAAAATTTAAAAGGAAAATAAAAGAATTTTTGAAGTGCATAGTAAATGAAAGGTCAGGGAGATATATTTCAAAACTCTGGAGATCTGGTGTAAAAACTTGGGGAAAAAATGAAACAGACATTATTGATGTCTTTTTCTCCATAATCACTAGGGAGAACAAAAGACATATGTTTAAGAAAGCTTGATTCTCATGGAAAAAACTAGTAAAAATCATCCTTAACCATGCCACACCTAAATAAATTAAGAAAAAGAATAGCTATTTTCTTACTTAGATTCAGAAGATTATATTAGATGAAATGCTGAAAAATCAAAACAAAATGGGAAATTGTAGCTATCTTATTCTTAAACTGAGGTCTTTTAATGAGATCTTAACTTTATTAGACAATACTCCTTCAATATCAATGTTTCTTTTGCAATTTACACAGCTTATTTTTTGAAATTGATAAATGGGTCCAAAAAAATTTAAGAAGCCCTATGAAAATGAACTGGGAATATACTTCGTAAAGGTGAATTACCAGGGAAGTTAACTAAATATTAACTGTGGGTTCACAATGGTCTGTGAGGGTGACAGGAATGAAAGATGACAGGACCAAACAAAGTAGGGAGACCAGGTTTAACTACTAGGGGGTATCTGTTAACAGAAAATGGCAGTTAGGCCCCAACAGTCACACAGCCCACCTAGGCAAAGGTCTATGGAACCAGCAGGCAAAGGCAAAGATTTATAACAGTTTAATTGAGGGAAACAATAATAAAGGATGGGAATAAGAGATTCTACTCTTACAAGCTAAAGGCGAACCACAGGGTCAAGGGAGGGACTTTTCTACACTAATCTAAGACCTAAACCAGGCAAGGCCCACAGAATAACAGTACTAGCATGGGAATCCTCACAGTAGAGTCCAGAGATGTTTTCAGGATGCCAGGAACCAACTCCTCCAGAACTGATGATCCAAAGTAGCTGTGTAAATGGAATTAGCTCGAGCCCATTCATAGTCAAAAATCTACCCATCCTAGGCGTAGAAATGATGTCACCCTCACCCTCCTTAGTGGGGAGGGAAGAGGAGTTACCCACACGTGACAATAAGTAACAAATCAAGAACAGGGGACTGCCCTTCGGGCCATCCAAATCAATGTGGAGACTGCCATTTGTCCATTTGAATTAGAGGTGGACCCACAGGAAGTGACAAAGGACACTATCTCTTTAAATATGTTACTGACTTCCTGTTGAGGCAGTTCCCAATTCAAACTGGGTGCTGAAGGATCTCCTGAGACTACAGACAGCTTACACTCTGTATTGTTACGTGGGTAAGTTAGGCTGACTTCTTTGGCCTAGCTGGGCCGCTTCCAAAATCTGCCTATCTGGCTGTTGGGCCTTGTGGCTTACAACTTCATTTATTTAGCCTTTTAACCTTCTCTCTCTGTCCAGGCCTTTGGCCTAGACTAGCCTCTCCCTTTCTCTTTATTCCTATACTTTACCTTCCTGATTGTAAATAAACTCCTCAACTGGATGCTGACTTGGGTCTGATTTAATTACAGAATCAACCTGAATTGTTGATTCCTGGTGGCCACACTTTAAAATATATATATATATATATATATATATATATATATAAATACATATATTTTCCCTCTTACATAGCCCAGTAGGGAGAGGAAGTCTTCAAGCTGTCCACTAGATCACAGATCACTCCCTACTCAGTGCTGTCATGCAGGATAGATGTCCTCTGCTTCCAACCTTCACCATACTCCAGGATCCCAGGGAATCAGGGTGCAACTCCACTAGCTCTGAGGTCTCCCAGGGAATCAGTTACTGCTTGTCCCAACCACCATGGAGTCCTTCTCAGAGAGTGCAAGCCACTTCCTGTTTCCTCATTCCATGTGGAATTCTCCAGTCCTTCCTGATAGGTCTAATGAATACTAAGCTAATAACTAAATAATAATCTCCCTCACAACAACTTAAACATCCCAGGTAAATAATTATTGATGTTTTATATTTTCTTAGCAATCAAAAGAGTCTAAAGTTACTGAAATGGGTAGAATTAAAATTAGCTAAATAAGAGCGATGATTCTGTACTTGAGATCAAAATGGTTAAAAATATAGATTGATAAGTGTAACCCAGAATTTTTCAAATATTGTCTGGGGTTTCATTGTCCAATTTCCAGGATACCATGTAACTTTCAAGGATAGAGTTGTGGGTTATAAGAAAAGACTGAGTAAATTTGTATGTTTCTAAAGATTTTTCAGTCCAGTTGTATTATTAAAAACAAGAGGATAAAATTATTTGCCATATTTCCATACTTGACATGAGAAACTATGTACATCAACTGATCATGCTTAATAATGAGAAAGCATAATATGATCTAAATGAAGTAATTTAACAAAAAGCAAAGAGGGGAAAGAAGATTCACTGTAATAGAAATAGCACTGGGTTGTGGCAATAGATATAGGTAAAATTTATTTTCTCTGTGACCATGGCTAAGGTATTTACCATCCCTACCATTCCCACCCAAGCATCACTATTCTTTCATTGGAAAGGTTCTTTTTGATTATCAAAGGGAAACTTGACAGTATCATTACTGTAGATATGATTTATTAAGTTACAAATATTTTATCTCACATATTCTTCCTTTTCCCCAGTTTCCTCCCAAATTACTTACTTCCCTATACTTGGAAAGCAACTTTCTCAATAATTCAGGCTTAAAATGGCAGGTCAAAAGATAATCATAGAGTCATTTAGGTAATTGAACCAATAGTAATATGGTAAGTTGTGAGAGCTTTATTTACACTGATGTAAAGATTTATATAAAAAAAATCACTAAGTACATATGTCAGGGTGGGAATAGTCATAATGTGGGAAGGAGAAAAAACAGATGGACAGTTTATGGACATTTGTATAGTTTTTAATAAATCTACAGAACTTGATAAAAAGCCTCTATTTCATTGATTAAAACACCTAGGGATTATTATGTCTTGACATGGCTAAGAATCAATCAGGATTATAAATATATTTGCACACATAAGTATATCTTTTTCAAGTTAAATGATGTTTTCTGTAATGGTAGAAGGAGTTAATTAGGAATTTCAATGTAACAAATGAATTTAAATATACAATAAAAATGAGCAAAATGAGAATGAGAGAGAGGTAATGTATAGGATCACAAGGTAAGGAGCTGGTCAAGATTAGAATCTGAATTTTCTAAAGACTACTCAATATTCTTGTTTATTACACTATTTTGCTGCACTTTGAACCTGCTTTTTATTGGAAGAGCAAAAATACATTTATTTTTAAAATTAAAAGAATGAGAAATAAGAGAAATAAATAAAAATTTCAAGAAAAGAATGAAAAGCATTGAGAAACTGGAATATTTTCTAGTAAAGTCAACACTGAGAAGATCCCAGGTTCATGTAATGATTTTCTAGTGGACATGAATTCACTTGGCAATCATGGACACAGTTTAAAAGCTCTTATAATACATAATTTTGATATGTTCCTGGAAAAGTTACTTAATCTTTATGTCGTCTATGTAATATTTAAAGTGTAATTTACAAAGAAGCTGCCACTTTGTATTGGTTCAGGGAGTGTTTTCATTTTATATTTATTCTCATAACATCACAGGGATAGTCATTATCCAAACTTATTCTATAAATAGCTATGTTTTTGGTGAATAAAAATATTATGGGGGCCATATAAATAATATGTCTGTTAACAGAAACATAGCAAATTACGTCCATAACGAAATAATTAGAATATATGTTGTGTTTGATCTTTCTTCCTGCCAAATTAATATTTTTCAGAATCTAAAGTTATTCATTTTAATCTCTCTTGGCAATATATTAGTGTCTCATAACACTCATGGCTAGGAAGTTCTTTATTGTTTAGTCTAAATCCCTCATGCTGTAATTAAGCTTCTTACCTCTTATAAACATGAAATAGAAAATAAAAATGGATGCTCACTCTCAGATTTATTGATTCTACTCTTGTCCAAGACATGAACGCATTTATTTATTCCTAAAGTACTTAAGTTGTGATTTGTTAGAGGTTGTTGTTAGGGGTGGTAGTGGAGGTTGTATGTATGTGTGTCTGTCTTTGTGTGAATATATGTGTTCCTTTCTGTTAGATGCAGTTATGTTTCAACATATGGTCGTCTGTAGTTTTTGTTTTTGTTTTTAGAAAGAAATATAAAAAAAATGACAGAATGTAACCAGGCTGTTCTTTGAGTTTTACTTGAATATTTTGTGAAGTTGCAGAAAGTTGACAGTATTATTCTCTAGACCAACCATGCTGTCCTTTTTCTTGCTTTGATTTTCTATTATCTCTGGGGGTTTATGTAGTTTTCATTTAGTCAATCTCTGTAAAAATCATGACAGTTATTATTGATGTCCATTTTCATTTTTTGAAAGACAAAATATTTCTAGCTCAAGTGACACATTTCATTGGCACAGTGAAACTGGAGAGGGGGTAAGGTAACATAAGCATGGTTTCTATGTGTGAAAAGATATATTAGCTCTTATCACAAAGAATATGTTATGTGTTCTGTGAGTAGAGGATCATGGTTTGCTAGAATTGCATAGGATTTTAAATCAAGAGAGTAGTATTTTAATGACAGTTGTTCCCTCTACTATCTGCTGGACTTTGGGCAAATCATTTCCTCTGTTGAAGTATCACTGTATTCATTTGTAAAATGAGGGAATGGGACCAGAAATCAATGATGGGCAAACTTTTTAAAGATTTAAAATAAATAAGTTATTTATTAAGTTATTTGATCTCAGTAGGCTTTAGTTTTCTCACCTGTAAAATAAGGAGTTTGAACTTTATTATTGGAATTTTTTTCTAAATCTAAATTCTATAGTATTATTTAACTATTTTCTCCTAATATAATTAGGAGAATTTTTTTACAATAGAATATTTACAATAGAAATAATCACTAGCATTTATGTAATGTTTAAAAAACACTTGATGTATTTCATCTCACTTGATGTAAATCAAATATACAAAAGAAATGAAGCACAGAAAGGAATTTAGTAATAATATTATGAACAGTTTGTAAATATATATTTTAATATTTTGAAATTATAAACAAAGAAAAGTTAAACGATTTTCCCAGTCACATAGCCAATAAATGTGTCAGATAGGTTTTGTCTTGCATAAAAAATAAATGTTTCTTTGACAATAGAATGAAAGCATTTCTTCATATTCTCCATGCTTTGTAAAGCTTTGTTTTTGAAAAGGAATTTAGTGGGTAAGAAATTTCACTTTCTAGACCTCTTAGAAAACGTGCAACTGATACCATTTATTGGTCATGGAGGGTTTCAGGGATTTAAACTCTTATGAGTATATCATGTCAAAAATTTTTTTCACCATAATCTATAGAATCAAAGAATCATGGAACTTCATAGGTAGAAAGGGAGTCTTAGGTAATATATTCAACTCTCCCATACTCTTAAACAAGCATAATTTATATGACATAAGCAAAAGTTGTCATTTGGACTCCCAATTTGAGAATCACTAAATGATTCTATGCAGGGCTAATAGTGTAGGCTTTAATAAATTATTATTAACGGACCGTCTTCTGAGAAAAGAAAGAATCTGGACAAGCATCTTATCAAGTTTAACAGTTTTATAAATAAGGAAACTATGGCATAGTGATATAGCACAATAACTATAAGGAGTCAAAAAAGCCTGAGACTGTGAATTAGAAAGCACAACTTGTTCACCCATTAGTTGTGAGATAGTGAAAAATCAGTGTTTATTAATGCTGGTCACCTCATCTATAAACTTGAGGAGGGAGATTATGCAATTCATATTCTCATATGCTTTACTTCAATTTCTGGCAAAGTTGTGGAAAAGATAGTTAAGAAGTGGTCTGTAAGCACTAAAAGTCTACATAACTTTATGGAAATTAGATCATTCCAGTGAAATGTCACTTTTTTTTTGTCAAGGCTATTAAACAATCAAAACAATTTACTTCTTTATCATAGGATACCTCAACTTAAGTTTTATTCCACTCTCATTCACTCATTTGGGGTTTAGGACATGATAAGGACATAGGAAAGAGGAAAGAAATGTGCAATAAAGAAACAAGAATTTTCAGTGCATCTCGAAATGATGCCTCACAAGTACCTTGAATTCAAAATGGAATCCGTGATCTTCCCTCTAAACTGAACCCCTTTTCCAAATTTTTCTATTTTTGTTACAGGAAAAACAATTCTTTAAATCACTTATGTTCATAAACTCAGAGTAATCTTTTTGCTGTTCTTTTCCCTTCACATATCAATTATTTAATTATTTATCAAATTAAATCTGTTACAACCAGGAGTGTGCTGAACCCAACTTCAACAGGTTTACCGGAGCCAATTATGAAATTTCCAGTGTGAACATTTATATCTTAGAAATTAGAAAATGTTACAAAATGGAATTTATTTTTAATTGTCTGGATTTTAAAAGTTAAAAGGAAAACATTAATAATATATTTTAATTTGTTGAGCGTATTTTTTCCTAGAGTCAATTATTGAACATTTACCAACTTAACACTGTGTACAACTATCTTCATCTCTAATTTTTCCATAACCATCACTATTAATTGTAAAAACCCTATTTACCATTTGTTTAGATTTTTTAATAGTTCCTGTGATTTAAATGGTTTCCATGAAAAAAGACCCAATTCATAGACATGTTCTCATTTGTTTCCATTAAACAGTTTTCTATGAGGTCCTCAAAAATTATAGCATCCCCATACCCTTGAATCTCTTTTAAATATTTTCAATTTGTGAATAACTCATGAGTATGGAACTGGATCAAAGATTTTGTGCTAATCAACATATATGATATATACATTGTTTTCAAGTACCTAGTTCAAAACTTGCTAAACCAATCATAAGTTGCTTTAGTTATTATTTTACTAGTCCCATCATCATTCCCATATTAATAGGGCTTCAGTAAAATAGTTAAATGATAACCTTGTTTGAGATTACAAGTATCTGAAGATACTTGTTTGCCATATACTACAGATATACCACAGAAGGTGGTAAAGCCTATAACCATGTTGAAATAGTATTAAAAAAACACAATTAAATAAAAAATAAAGAAAAATAGAATATAGAATATATAATATTTACTGGTATTAGAATATTTTTCAAAACTCACTGAATATCAACCCATTTATGATTATCTAATTGAGCTATTTTTATATCTATACATACCCAAAAGTCACTAGACACTAAAACAAGGAGAATGACTAAATACTATGATTTCTTTAAGAATTGCGAATAATCTTAAATACTAGCAGGTACATGTTATAACTAAGTCCTATAAAATCACTAAGAATGGACTAGATTGGGGGGCATGTTGGTGGCTCAGTGGATTTAGAGCTAGGCCTAGAGACAGGAGGTCCTAGGCTCAAATCTGGTCTCTGACACTTCCTAACTGTGTGACCCTAGGCAAGTTACTTAATCCCCATTGCCTGGCTCTTACCACTCTTCTGCCTTTGAAACAATACATAGTATTGATTCCAAAATGGAAGATAAAGGTTTAAAAAGAAAGAATGGACTAGATTTTCATTGACTAGAAACATTATTTCCCCTTGATTAAATCTTTAGAATATCCTCATTCTTTAGAACCAAGAAGCATATTATACAATATTGAATTATTTTAATAAATAGTATCTCTGAAGATCATATTAATACTACATTTTAGATAGCCAAATCAAATGTAGATGAGAGAAGTAAGCATTATGAAAACATGATGCATTCTGTTTTACCTAATTTTCTGATGATAATCTAGCCCAGAAATAATATTTAACTTTGGTGTGTACTCTTTTATGGAACTAATGATTAAAACAATGGTATTATCAATTATCGAAAAAGATCTAAGCCCTCTATAGTCCTTCCCATCAATACAAAATTTGGAATTTTCATCTCTCCTGTCAAATTTACTCCAAATTAAATGCCAATAAAACTGTGATATATCAAGTGAGTTTGTAAATCATGTTTCCATAGTAGAAAAGTCTAAAAGTAGAAAGTATCCATTTTCCCCTGTCTTTGAATAAAAATTGCTTAAATAAAGGTACCATTTGAAAATGAGTAAGATTATAAAGACTCATTTAATATAATGTTGAACAAAGATTTTTTATGATTAAGACATTTACATAAATTCTAGCAATTAAAAAGAAAATTCATTTAAGAGATGGACCATTTAAGTGATATAATTTCAGAACTTTAGAAATTACATTTCTCTTAATGACTTGCCTTTTGTAAATATAAATACAACTCCTTTTCTTTACCCACATAGTGTTTTGCTATCAAGATGCTGAGTCATGGGACTCTCAAATCCACCTTAGGAACAGGTCCCTGAGTGGGATTCATGAATTAAGCTTGTTGGGCAACTTCAGTTTTTTTTTTTTTGTCCATTACATTTTATTTCTTAAAATAATTCTATCATCTTTGTAGCATTTGATTCAACGTTTCAAGTGCATATAAATGTTATTTTGAAAGTTTATGGGAAGCTCAGGAGAGATTTTATTAATAGCTGGAGAAAAGCCAGGTTACTCCAGTAATTTCATCTGTAAAACACTTATACACAAAGGAATTGGAAACATGTTTAAATTCCATTATAAAACCCTATACAGTGTTGCTATTTATTATTTTGCTTATCCAAGTGCAGTTATTCAAAATTAATCTATCAGTGTGACCCTTTACTCATATAAATTTAAGGTTTATAAGTTGTTTTGGAAGTCTAAGGCATTTTTCTCTGGGGAGAAACTACTCCCCAGAAATAAATCACATGGCAGGGGAGATCTGTGTCTAGGATTTTAATTATGTTCATCATCAAGAAATATTTATTGAGCATCAAATTTGATCCAATACAAAGGCATTGAATAAAACTTTGCTATGTATATGGCATATTGGATTAGAAAGCTGGCAATGGAGTCAGGATGATCTAGATTCAATTTCTGCCTTTTATAATTACTATTTGTATAAAGAAGAAATAATTGATTAATCCCTCAGTAAAAATTTCCCCAACTTTTCAGATGGTCTATAATGCCCTAAGTTAAAGTAAGTTTGCCTATGTCTGTAACCTATCATCAAAGCAAAAATATATGGATAACTTGACAGTAAAATTTTTAAGAGACCATATTTAAATTTTAGAATTATATTAGTTTATTTAATTCCAATATGGAATATTTTGTCCAGTATTGGTGCCACATAGGAGAAATTACACCAGTAAATTAAAAGACATCAAAAGGAGAATTGCTAGAATAGTGCATGGTTTAAAGTACAAAAAAATAACACATATGAAGGAATTAGGATTATTTAGCCATATTACTACAATATGAAGGAAGTAGAAATAGAAAAGACTGAGAGTTTGATGGGATAGAAGAGGAGTTGATAAACTTTTATTTTGTGGTGGACGGGGAAGGAGAGATACTTGTATACAAGTACTTGAAATGTTGTCATGTTGAAAAGGACAAAAGTCAAAAACAATACATGTAAATGACATTAGTAAATTTAATCTTAACATGAGGAAAATATTCCTTATTTTATTATTGCTATCATTTATTGCTATCAAAAAGCAGAAGGAATGACTTCTTTGGGAGATGATGGATTCACTTTCACAGGATATCTTCAAACAAAATCTCGATGGTTACCGGTTAGCTGTATTTTCTGGGGAATTATTATTTTTTGCTTATTTATGTTACTATAAATATGGCACAGGGGACAGAAGATTGACGATAGCTAGATAACTGCTCAAGTCTTTCATTTCTCAAACTATATGATTCTTTGAGTCATCCCTTAGTGTTGTAGATCTAATTTCAACATTGAATATTTTTTGTGGCATTGAAACCACAGGTATAAACCAGAAAAGAAAGTGTAGAACATTGTACTGGGAATGTATAGAAAAAATGAGTTGATGGAAGCAGTTGCTATAATCACAGTGCTACCTTTAACTAGGTACAATCACTGATAAAATCAAAAGACTAAAATCACAATATTATATGTAAAATAGAAAATGGTTCAATTGAGGAGTCATGATACAGTGGAAATGATATTGGCTCAGATGTCAAAAGATTCAGGCACGGGCAGCTGGGTAGCTCAGTGGAGTGAGAGTCAGGCCTAGAGACAGGAGGTCCTAGGTTCAAACCCAGCCTCAGCCACTTCCCAGCTGTATGACCCTGGGCAAGTCACTTGACCCCCATTGCCCACCCTTACCAATCTTCCACCTATGAGAAAATACACCAAAGTATAATGGTTTAAAAAAAAAAAGATTCAGGCTCAAGTCCTAACTGCTGCAGGCCCTGATGCTGAGAAAGCAATTTAATTGAATGAGGCCTCAGTTGCCACATTTGTAAAATGAAGTAATTGAGTTGTATCACCTCTGAGCTCCAGGACTAAGACACTACAAGAATTCAGGAAGTTTTTTAAGGCATTGACTTTTTAATTCCACCCCACTCTTTTCCAGGAGTAAGAAGAAAGGAATCCCTCAGTGTTCAAGCGAAAATAGAAATGTGTGAGGGAGGGTGGTGATGCTTATTCATCTGGTAGGAAATTATTCTTGACATTGAGGAATCAAAATTATAACTGCAGGGCAGCTTCTGACCCAGAACTACAAAATGATGATTATCCCCTTCTCTTTGATGTGCACATACTAATGCCACTAACTCTGAAGACAAAAGGGGAGGATGCAATTCAGTACCTGAGGACTTCATTCCAGTATCTGATCAAACTCACCAAGTGGAAAAGTTAGCCAGGTTGTCTAACCTAAGTTTTGTGCAGTTTGAATAAATGAAAAGCTTTGGGCCTGACACTAATCTTCTGGATTTATAGATTTCTTACTTGGCTGCATAAATTGCTTGGCTTTAGTTCCTCTAGTTGTAAAATGAGCTGTAGACTAAATCCTAGTAGGAGGCTTTGTCTCTGGAAGTAGTGTTTTTACTGCTAAAACAAAAGAGGCTATCTAGCTTTAATTTTAAGCTTAGGGGGTTAAGGGACTGAGAAAATGGATGAAAATGTAATGTTTTATCTAAGCAGATGTGAGAGAGGCAACTATCCCCTATATATTTGCAATTATGAGATATATTAATATAGTTGAATCACTGTTGTATTCATAAATTCACATTTTATAGGTGGAAGGGATCATAGAGATTATATAATAAAACAATCATCTTACAGATGGGGAAACAGAGTCTAGGAAAGGTGAAATGATTTGTCCAAGATCACACAGTTAATAATGTGACAGAAAGAGGCTTCAAAGCCATGACTTCACTCTAAAATCCCTACATTTCCCTCTATATCATCTAACATCCACATACATACATATATGCACACATGTGTATATATATATGTATACACACACACACACACACACACACACACATATATATATATATACATATATATATATATATATATGATTTCTGTATCTCATCTCATTCCTGGTTTATTTCAAGCTTTTCCAAATGGAGAGGACTCATATGGCTAGAGCCACACAGGAAAAACAAATTTGGGGACTTAAAAAACTGATTAATTCATAATACTATAGTCTATATTAGAAGAGAAAAACACTATGTCTGATTTAGTCAGACAATTTCCCAATCCTAGGCTGTGTTGTATGCCATAGAGACCTGACCTAAGATGGATCTATGTGGCATGTGTACAGAACATTCACTTAAGCTCCTTTTATGACAAGATTAGGTTCCAAGGCTCAGTGCCCCTTTATGGTTCTTGAGAAAATTGCTCAAGTGCTCTCTTTATCATTAAAAGAATTTCATTTGGGAATTTTAGCTCTTTTCTCCTCTTATACCTCTTGTGATCTTTTAGAAGGTCAGGCTGTTTCTTCTGGTGGAAGGGAAGGTGGATGCTACAATCAGTATCTTGATTCTCTTATTCTTAAAATCTAAGGGAAAAATTCACATGTGCTTACCCAGATTTAACAAACAAATAAATACTATAAGGATATGTTCTTTTGAATAAATGTTTTTAATTAAAGCAAAGTGCTGAAACAGGCTGAGTTTTGAATAAGTGAGATTAGTCTCTGACTCTCTAAACTCCTTTTGGATTGTCCTTCCAGCATCTCCACTTTCTTCAGATTGGTACAAGTACTCATCACACTGTAGTCACACCATATAAGAAATTTGTTTTTTCCGCTCCCAATTTATCCTGTTGACTCTAGTTTCTCAGGCAGCCTACTCATGTACTGCTGCAAAGGCATTTTCTTACACTTTCCCAATTCTCACTCAGTCCCAAGTTTGTTGCTAAACAATCATTTTCCATTCACCCCCTCTACCCAAAGACATAACTTTAGGAAGCTCTTCAATGTAGACCAAGTTTGCTTTTTCTTTAAATCTAGAGCAGCTAGATAGCTCAATGAGTAGAGGACTTCGCCTGGAGTCGGGTAGACTTGAGGTCAAATCCAGTCTCAGACACTCACTGGTTCTTTTATCAGGGGCATGTCACTCAACTGTTCCATTTGCCTTAATTCATTAGAAAAGGAAATGGAAATCCACTCCAGTATCTTTGCCGAAAAACAAAATCCATGTGGTCCATGAGGTCACAAAGAGTCAGCACGACTAGTGACTAGTGACTAAAAAACATCTCTCTGTCTCTCTGTCACTGTTGCTGATTCTGTCTGTCTGTGTCTCTCTGTCTGTCTATGTCTCTCTCTTTCTTTATGTGGGTATATGTATATTTGCATGTAATAACTATAGATATATTTAAATAAAATACAAATCGCTACAATTCACACAGTTTTAGAACATATTAAAATAGTAAAAGATCAGAAGCAGTACTGAATCTTTAGTCAGTTTCTAGGCAAAATATAGTTTATGCCTTTTTTTTAAAGATGCCATTTTGGACATCATATCCGCATTAAAACATCAGGCTGGAGTAAAAAGAGAAGTCAGGAATTAAGAGAATCAATAGGCAATCCATTGGTAAAAGCATCTAATCCATATCCCTAAATAGAATCATGGAAGGCTACCTAAGTAATGAAAATCAGGGACATCAGTGGCCATCTTATCCACCTCCAGGAATATAGAGTACACCATCTTTGAGGTAACAAAGTGTATATTTAAAAACATAATAATTCACCAGTATGTAGAGATATAAGTTTGGAAAAAATATTCCATAGTAAACCTATGTGGTTACTTATATTTTAGATATGAAGAACTTGAGCCTTAAGACTCAGAGAGAATCATGATGCTCAAAGAAATGAAATGACTTTGACAGCCTCACAGTAAATAAATAGTAGAACCAATGAGAAGGGAGAAATGAGAGGCAGCTGAGTGGCTCAATGGATTGAGAACCAGGCTTAGAGACAAGAGGTCCTGGGTTCATATCTGGCAACAGATACTTCTTAGTTGTGGAACCCTGAGCAAGTAACCCCTATTGCCTATCCTTTAGTGCTCTTCTGCCTTGAAGCCAGTACACAGTATTGATTCTAAGGTGGAAGATAAGGGTTTAAAAAAAAAGAAGGGAGAAATGAATCCATATTGTATACAGGAATGAGGAAACGGTGAAAAATAATAAGTATTTTCTGAATAAAACACTTCTTTTTAAACAAATATTAATCTAGTATAGTTTTAAATAGTTCTCTGACCATATGATCATTCACATCTGGACATATTTTAAGTTATCAATGTCTTATATCTATGGAACCTAAAAAAAAGATAGAATTTCAGATATGGTATGACTAGGACAAAGTATAATAGAACTCTCATAGTTGAGTCTACTGGAATGTATTAAGTATTCTGTGCCATAATACAATCAGCACAATCCTATCCAGAAGACAGAGAGTGCAAAAATTTTTTAAATTTCTAAAGAAACCTTGTTGTGGGGCAGCTGGGTAGCTCAGTAGATTGAGAGTCAGGCCTAGAGATGGGAGTTCCTAGGTTCAAACCCGGTCTCAGCCACTTCCCAGCTGCGTGACCCTAGGCAAGTCACTTGACCCCCATTGCCCACCCTTACCACTTTTCCACCAAGGAGCCAATACATAGAAGTTAAGGGTTTAAATAAATTAATTAATTAAAAGAAACCTTGTTATATTCAGTCACTGTGAAGAAAATATTCCATAATAACAATTAACTTTGGTGAAAATATCTGTTTTATGATACTCAATAAAAAGAAAAAATGTTAAGCTTTTTGTTTTTATTTCACAGTACTTTCAACTTCCTGACACCTATTGGATCATACTTTCCTTGGTGATAAAGGAAATTAACTAAAAAAAAGTAAGAATACAATAAGCTTTTTTAAGTTAGTATTTAAAATGTTTAGAAATACAAACAAAACAAGAATTTCCATATATAAACAGAAAAAAGATATAATAGAAATGAGATCTCAGATCTCCTACATGTTTAACTTGCTTTTCTTTATATTTACATAACAGATCCCATCCACCAGTCTCCCAACCCCTCTCCATCTTCCTTGTATCACATGTTATTTTTTTTTCTTTCTTTTCATTATCTGGAGGTAACATTCTCAGTTTATTCTTCTAGTATTACTTCATTATTTCATATAGTTCCTTTCAGGGTATTTTATTAAAAATCAATTTGTTCATAGTTTCTTTTGGTGCAATAGTATTCTATCACAATCATATATCGCAATTTTCTTAGCTATTCCCATTTGATGGGGATCGCCCTAGTTCCTAATTGAGCTTTTCTTATATTGTGTACCATATACTGTTCTTTTTATACTCCCTATGTTCTGTGCTCTGAATTTAAATCTTATGATTACAAATTAAACTCAGAAGAAAAATCATGTCTGGGGACAATTCAGTATTTCAATGAAATGAGATTCAGTCCAAGAGATAGGGTTCAAATTTGGCCTCAGATGCTCTTTAGCTATGTGACCCTGCGCAATTTCCTTAACTTCCATTGTTTAAACCTTACTATTCTTCAGCCTTGGAACCAATACTCAATATTGATTCTAAAAAGGAAGGTAGGGACTTATTTTAAAACAATAATATTTCCACAGAAGTTGGAAAAATACCACCCAAGGAATATTTGGATATGTCAAATTGTAGGGTTCATACTAAGTATTTGGGAAAAGATGATTATGAAAACAATTAAAGCTAGTGTTCCAACATCTTTTTTTAGAAAATATAGTCAAACAATTTCAATGAAGAACTGAACAAAACTCAAAAAATTAAAATTTAGTGATGAATAGTAGGATTAAAGGAATGTACCAAAAATTTTAGAAAATATGATTAATGTGGGGGCAGCTGGGTAGCTAAGTGGATTGAGAGCCAGGCCTAGAGATGGGAAGTCCTAGGTTCAAATCTGGCCTCAGACACTTCCCAGCTGTGTGACCCTGGGCAAGTCACTTGACCCCATTTCCTAAGCTTACCACTCTTCTGCCTTGGAGTCAACACAGAGTATTGACTCCAAGACAGAAGGTAAGGATTTAAAAATAAAAAGAAAAGAAAACATGATTTATAATAACCTCATTTCCAAAGGCAGAACATAAAATATATATATTTCTACTGTCAGTAGAGAAATGGAAGTCTATAAACAACAAAATTTGAATATATTTTCAGATGCAGATGCTCTGGTGGTCAGTTTTGAGGAGCTAGTTTCTTTTATTCATTTTTTTTATGAAGGAGATCTCAACATAAAAGTGCAGGATGCAAACACACATATATTTTCTATAACATAAAAAATACATATTTTAAGAGAATAAAGGGTCCAAGAATAAGAAATGATAAAGACCAACACATTTGGAACAACAAAAGCTTCAAATCTTTATTTAATAGACAATTTATTCAAAGGAAAACTTAGAAACTACTGATGATAAGAAATAAAATTTAAAAAATAAAAATTGATTATTTTTAATGGACAAAATATGACTGATTCTTGATGTGGGAGCCATTCCAGAATCCACCATCTGTGTAGAGTCACACCACTGATTTTTTAGTGGGAAAAGCAGAATCAATACCAAATAATTAGAAAGAATAAAAATAAAAGATATGGTACCCAACTGAAGCGGCTCAAATCTGACCTACTTGAACAAGCTAATGATGCCAAAAAAATGAGGAATGGATAAAATGATTATGGATTTGTAAAAAAAAAAAGGCATCAGCATAGATTATCATGATTTCTTAAGGAAATTTAATCAAGGTAAATTCATTTTTACAATGAAGACTCTAACAAGGCCTGGCACTGTTTTTAACCAGCTTATACTTGATCTTCTTAACAAATGTAGAGATATAGCAGCCAAGAACAATACACATTCAAAATATAAACTCATTTGTAAAATATATGGATGGAGATGGATTAAAAATATCTCCTCTTAAAATAATCAGAAATAGTGAGAAGAAAAATGTTTACAAAGAGCCTGATAAAAGACATGGGGCCAGCTGACTAGTTCAAGGATTGAGATCTAGGCCTAGAGATGAGGGATCCTAGGTTCAAATCTGGTCTCAGATACTCCCTAACTGTGTGACCCTGGGCAAGTCACTTAACCCCCATTGCCTAGCCTTGACCCCTCTTTTGCCTTGGAACCAGTACACAGTATTGATTCTAAAATGGAAGATAAGGGTTTAAAAAAAGAGAGAGACATAAAAAAAGGAAACTACTGAGGACATTCAAAGATGAAACTTTAAAAAGATAAATTGGCAGTCTTTCTCTTTCTCTCTATCATATATATATATATATGTATATATGTATGTATATATGTATATATGTATGTATATATGTATATATATACACATATACACATATAAGTTATAGAATAAGTCCTTTTCCTTCATCTAAATCATTTAACAATTAAATAACCAAAGATCCCCCAAGGATTTCCCCCCTGGTTAACAATAATCAGATAGTTATCACTCTTTGGGTTAGATCAATCAAATCCACATAACTAAATCTCAACTTCCTCCTGGGTTATTGACACTAAGATGGAATACAAAGTCCTGTTAATAAATTGAAGTCCTTTACAAACCATCTTCAATCTTGTTGTGATGGGAGTTGCTGTTTAGTCATTTCAGTTATATCTAACTATTCATGGTTCCATTTGCAGTTTTCTTAGTGAAGATGCATGAAAGGGTTGCCCATTTCTTTCTCCAGCTAATTTTGCAGATGAAGAAACTGAAGGAAGGAAGGTTAAGCAATTTTCCTAGTATCACAGAGCTAGAAAGTGTATGAGATTAAATTTGAACTCAGGAAAATGTGTCTACCTAACTCCATTTCAGGCTCTCTATCCACTTCACCACCTAATTGCCCTATATTGAATCTATTTTATACTTATTATTTTGCTTTTCTCACCCTTCAAATTCCATTTAATCTAATCATACTAATTATTGTTTCTCAGATATGGTATTTATTCCTCCATTTCTGGTTTTTGTATAGGTGTGACACATATCTGGAATGCATCCAAGCCTCAAAACCACTTCTTAGAATTTCTAGTAACCCTCAAATTAAAACTCCAGTGTTTCTCTAATATTCCTTTTCTAATGTCTCCAGACACTAGTGCATTCCTGATAACACATTTTGTGCATATTTAATATAAATGGATTCATGTATCCTTGTTATAATTTATCAAATCCAATACCATCGATTAATTTGATTACTAGTTATATACCTGCAGGACAGATTTTTTTTTATTTTGTGTTTGTTTCTTCAGGGCTGAAGGTAATGCCTTATACATAGTGTTCTCTTGATAAATGTTTATTATTTCCTTATTAAAGCTTTTCCTACTTTCAAACATTTCTTTTGTTTCTTCTTCTCTTAGTTGACAACAATTCTTCTTGATGATGATGAAAGACAGTAGAATAATTGGCAGTTCTGCAATCTCTGTTTCATACATTGCTATTAACCCATATTTCCAAAGAAAAAAATAATTCCTTTGTTATTTTACTTCTTCCCCACTCCAAGTTTTTTTAAAAAAATTATCATATGTTTTTGTGGGATTTCTAAGAGAAATCCCACAAAAACATATGATAATTTTTCACAGATTCAGAGCTAAAAGAAAACTCAAAGAAAATTTTATAACACTTTTTATAATTAAGGAAACTAAGGCAAAAAGGATTTAGATGATAGTATCACACAAATAGGAAATGGCAGAGCTGGATTTGAACCCCTGCCTTACATCCCCAGAAGTAACATTCTTTTCTACTGTAACAATCTGCCACAGAAGGATATGCACATTTTTTAGCATTTTCCCAACAAAAATAGTGCATTTCTTAATGTATTACATCATTCTTTTACCTATTGGCATACAACAGATGAAAAAAGAGAAAGAACAAGATTAAAATGCCCAAAGGAGAATATCAGTCAAGTGACTTCTAGGTTTCTGCCTATGTGACCATGAAAAGTTATTTAACAATCCTGGGCGTTAGTTTTCTTAACCTATAAATTTTTAGATTAGATGAGATCTATGGTTCCTCTTAATCTGGCATTATAAAGCAATGGATCCTCTCTCCTTTCCTCTTACCTCTTTCCCTTCCTTTCTTATTCCTTCACTTCCTCCTTCATTCCTTTCCTCTCTCCCTTCTTCCCTTCCTCCCTCCATTCCTTCCTTCTTTCTTTTATATTTGTTGAATATAAGGCAAAAGTGGAATAAGTCAGTGAAAATATTCAAAAGACAGTTGGAGAGAAAAGGCTGTTATTCAGGAACATGATTTAGATTACCTGTGGGTATGCACTGAAGAGTCATTCTCATAAAGCCAATAATTGAAGTTATGAGAGCAATTGAGAATAGTTAAGTTTCTATAGGTCTGACTATACACCATCTAGATAAATATTTTTCTTGGCTCAAAAGGGCAATGGTCCTCATTTCTCAACATCCTATTATATTAAAACAGGATTTATTATCTTGCATATTCAATAGTCACTAAAAAGTTCTCAGCAAATAAAAGGTGAGAGAAGTATTCAAGCAATGTGCGATGTGAATTCAAAGTCTGATTATTTTAAATTAGATACAGATATACCTTAATCAATTATGTGGTGAAATCTATAGCCAATATTTCAATTATTGTTTCATGTTTATACTAGGTATCATGTCATTCCCTTCCTTCTCCTTCTATTATGTTAATCAGCCAAACAAAAAATTCTCAGGTGGTGTTGTGTCTATGCAGCTGCTGCCAGCAACCGAGAGGCTATTGATTTGATAGTTGCTGTTTTTGGATCAGTGTGAGCCTGGCACTCCCCAGGTTCTATTGCAGCCAACCCATCTTGGCTCACTGGGCACAATGAACTATCTCATGCCAATAGGAGGGACCTACTGAGTGGAATAAATCATTTGAAAAGGCTTAAAAGCAAGTGCTATTTAAGTTTTCTAGCTCCAAATTATGTTTGTTTTACTCCACCAACCATGCACAGTATTTTATGTGAGAGGGAGAATCTAGAAAAGCCTGAATAATCTATTGAAAACAATCTTTGGACCAATTTCAGTTTAAAGTATTTTTCTCCATTATTTAAATTTGTATTTTGGTATGGGGAGTTAGAGGGAAGGTTATTTAATTTCAGTTCTTATATTCAATAATTCATCTCATTAAAAGCCACTGATTTGAAAAGAATTTTGCTAAAAAAATTTTAATGGATATTTTTATTACTAATCATTGATGATATGCTTTAATATTTCAACTTTACTTCTCTTTATATCCCATTCTTTTTTAATGCCTCCATTGCCTCACTATAGTTTGAAAGGTGCTTATCTTCACCAAAGTAATGTTAGCAGAGGGCAAAATTAAAAGGCTCAGACCCAGCAAGACCTATTTCAAATGAAGATCCAAAAATGGAGCCTAGAAAGTTCAAGCAACCTCATCAATAGACATTTGCTTACTGACAACTGAGTTTTGTTTTAGTTTCTTTTTTTTTCACATTGGCAACAGATGGATGCAGGGCCATGATAGCAGAATACAATCAGCAACCTTCCTGAACTCTTCCAATATTCCTCTCAAGAAAACTTTTAAAAATTCCTCAAATCAAATCTTGGAGCAACAGAGCCAATAAAAAGTCAGCATGAGATATTTGTCTCGACTAAAACAGATTATCAAGTCAGTAAGAGGTCTGTGAACTCCGCCAAGGACAGTCCCAAGCCCGGCTGAAAAAGGAGGAGGGTTGGGAGCAAGGCTAGCAACCTCACCCCATAAAAATCTCACTTGCCATAGAAACTGCAACCTCATTAAACCAACAAAACCAAAGATCGCCTAGTCTGTAAGATTGCTCTCCAACAGAGTCCACAACGTGTGCTGGCAAAAACCAACAAACTCCAGGCCTACTTCAAATCTTGGACCTCAGATGGCCTGAAAAGATCTCCAATACCAGACTCTGGGAAAGAACAGTTCAGTGTCCCATCAGTCAGGACTGATGAGAAAAATCAGAAGGCCAAAACAGACCTGGCAAAGATATGCCCAGTTGGTGGAAGTTGCCCAGAACAGAGTCCGTTGGTGTGAGATGCCCAGTTGGGGGAAGTTGCCCAGAACAGAGTTCGTTGGCGTGAGATGGTTGCGGCCCTATGCTCCTCTGGGAATCAATAGGAATAATAATAATAATAATAATAATAATAATAATAATAATAATAATAATAATAATAGGTCTGTGACACAAATAATGGGCCCCAATGAAAGAGTGACATTACTGGTGGCAGCAACAATAGAAGCAGCAATAGTAGCAAGTACATGAACTCTCTGTCCAAAGATAATATGGGGGTCAAATACTTGTCTGAAAGAAATTACAGGGGCCACTGGGTAAAGTTAGCGATCACTGGCAGCTGCCCATAAGCAGTTCTGGGTTCCAGAACATACAGGAATGCTTATGGTGTCTACAAAGCCACAATCACAATTTCCAGGCAGAGAAAAATGGTAGAGATTATGGATACTATAAAGCAGGGAATTGGTCACAATTCCAGAGTCAAAAAGAGTAGTACTAATAATTATGACTGTAAGGTTACAGGAGCCTTTTTAGGGGAAAAAATAGCATACAGATAAAGAAATATGACTATACCTCTCCACACATCACTCCACCTTGGAAGCACTAAAAACACTGAGACACCCAGAAGTAGCATTTAAAATAGTATAATAAAAGAGTAAAAAATTGTGACAGCACTTCCCCACCCACAGGTGAACAGAGCCAAACTTTAATGTAATGGTCAAAGTAAAGAAACATAATACAAAAAAAAAAACAAAAGATTTTAATGATAAAAAGCTATTACAGTGGCAGGGGAAATCAAGACAAAATCAGAAGTAATGTGGATATGTTTACAAACAAAAACTCAATGAGAGATGCAAATTATATATGTCCAAGAAGAATTACTTGAAGAATTAAATAAAGAGATAAGAGTGGTAGATAAAAACTGGGCAAAAAAAGAGTGATGAAAGGAAATTATAAAAAGAGAAATAATAGTTTTAAATACTGACGATTTAAGTACTGAAGAAAATGATAAATTAATCAACAGAATTAAACAAATGATGAAAGGGACACAAAAATTTAGTAAAGAACACCTTAAAAAACAGAATAGGCCAAATAGGAAAAAAAACAGTAATTCACAGGAAAAAAAGAATTCCTTAAAAAGCAGAATTATCTAAATGGAAAAAAGAGACTCAATATCTAACTGAAGAAAATAATTTCTTAAAAATTAGAATTAGGCAAGTGGAAGCTAATGACTCCACGAGAGATTGGGAAATAATAAAATAAAATTCCTAAAAGAAAAGAAAATGTAAAATATAAAGTAGGAAAAATAATTGACCTAGAAAATAAGTTCATAAAAATTAATTTTAAATTTCTTGTATTACCTGAAATAAATGATCAAAGAAAGGACCTGAACTTATTTTTCATGTAATTAAAGAGCAAAACTGCCCTAATGCCTTAGATCCACAGGGTAAAATAAAATTGAAATAATCTACACATCACTTCCAGGAAGAGAGCCCAAAATGAAACTCCTAGGTATATTATAGCCAAACGCCAATGTTCCCAACTCAAAGAGAAAATATTTTAAATAGCTAGAAAAAAAGATTTGAAATATCATGTAACCATGGTCAAAATCACACAAGATTTAGTAGCTTCCAAAACAAAAAACTGGATTTGAAATGTGACATTCCAGAAGGCAAAGGAGCAAGGATTACAACAACAATCTCCTTAGCAAAAGTAAGTATAATATAGCATATTAAAAATGGAAAATTTAATTAGAGGACTTTCATATATTTCTGATGAAAAGATCAGAGTGGAATACAAAATCTGACATACAAACATGAGATTCAAGAGAATAAAAAAGGGTGAACATTAAAGTGTAATCTTAATCACATAAAATTTTTATAGATAGTCTCTATGATAGAGGTCCCATATCTAAAGTATTCAGAGAAGTTTGTCAGGTATTTAAGAATAAAACCATTCTCTAATTGACAAAAGGTCAAAAGATATGAACAAATAGATTTTGGATAAAGAAATCAAAACTATATATAATTCTATGAAAAATGTTCTATGTCATCATTGATTAGAGAAATGCAAATCAAAATAAGTCAGAGATATTATCTTAAACCTGATATTGGTTGAAATGATTAAAAGGAGAAAATGAAATCTATTGGAGAGGATGTGGAAAAATAGGGGCATTAATACATCACAGATAGAATTATGAACTTATCCATTTGGAGAGCAATCTAGAATTATACTCAGAGTTATAAAGTCATATACCCTTTGACCCATAATACAGCTAGTAGCTTTATTTCCTAAGGTGACTAAGGAAAAAGGAAAGAAATCATATTTTCTAAAATACTTATAGCAGCAGCTCTTTTTGTAATCACAAAGCACTGGAAACTGAAGGAATGTGACACCAATAATTGGGGAATATTATGCCATAAGATTAACGTACACAGTAACAGCAATAATGTATGAGGAACAATTGTGATTGATCTGTTATCAGCAAGGCAAGGATCTAGGACAAATCCAAGAAACTCATGTGGAAAAAAGGATATCACTTCCAAAGAAGGAAAAAAACAGAGTATGAACATAGATTGAAATATACCATTTTCTTCTTGATTTTTTCCATTAATTCTTTTTCTAGGATAAGCAAGATGTATCTTATTTTACAACTTCACAAACAGTGAAATATGCCTTATATGATAAGATATCTATTATCTATAATCTATAATATATGATAAGATATCTATAAACATATAACATATTATGACTTCTTGATATATGAAAATAATACAAATTTGTTTTTCCTCATTTGAGGGAAAGGATTTATTTTTTCTTTTTTTCCTTTTTGTTTCTTTAAGTATTTTTCCATAGTTCCATGATTCTTGTTCCTCCCCTTTTCTGTCCCCCCACCCAGAGCTAACAACCAATTCCACTGAATTATACATGTATTATCACTCAATACTGATTTCCATATTATTTTATTTTTGTAATAGAGCAATCTTTTAAAAACTAAAATCTCACATCCAATATCCATATAAATAAGTGGTAAATCATGTTTTCCTTCTGCATTTCTACTCCTACAGTTCTTTCTCTTGATATAAATAACATTCTTTCTCATAATTCCCTCAGGATTGTCCAAGATCACTACATTGCTATTAATAGCAAAGTCGATTACATATGATCATCCCACAGTGTTACAGTTTCTGGATATAATATTCTCCTGGTTCTGCTCATTTTGCTCTGCATTAGTTGGTAGAAGTCTTTCCAGATTATATGGAAATCAAGCACTTTATCTTTCCTTATTGCACAATAGTATTCCATCATCATCAGATACCACAATTTGTTCAGCCATTCCCCAGTCAATAGACACCCCCTCATTTTTCAATTTTTGCTTATATTTACTCTACTATTAAGAGTAATGTTTAAGAATTACAAATATCCTTTTTCCATGTAGAAATACAAACAATTTGACCTTAATGAGTCCCTCAAATTTTCTTTTTTATCTTTTTAAGCTTCTCTTGGGTCTCATGTTTGGACTTCAAATTTTGTTTTAGGTCTGGTTTATTCCTCAGGAATGCTTGGAAAGTGTCTATCTTATTGAATGCTTTGAATGCTTATTTTTCCCCTGAAAGAATACACTTAGTTTCACTGGATAGGTGACTGGGTTGTAACCTATACCTTTCTCCTTCCTGAATATCATATTCCATGCTGTCCAATCCTTTAATGTAGAAGCCACTAGGTCCTGTGTGATCCTGATTGTAGCTTCATTGTATTTGAATTGTTTTTTTTTCTGGTTGCTTGCAATATTTTCTCCTTGGCTTGGTGGCTCTTGAATTTAATTATTATAATTCTGGAAGTTGTCATTTAAAAATTTCTTTTTGGAGATGATCTGTGAATTCTTTCAATTTCATTTTTATTTTCTTCTTAGAGGATATCTGGGCAGGTTTCTTTGATCATTTCTTGTATTATAATGTCCAATATTTTTTTGAATATGGATTTCAGGTAGCCAAATAATTCTTAAATTGTCTCTCCTTGATCTATTTTCCAGGTGAATTATTTTTAAGATAGAAAACTTCAATTTTTTCGGTTTTTCATTCTTTTGATTTTGTTTTATTGTTTCTTGATTTCTCATGAAATCATTAGTTTCTTCTAATTTCTCAATTCTCATTTTAAAGCCTTATTTTCCTCTGTCAGCTTTTTGGTTCTCCTTTTCATTTGGCCCATTTCTTCTTGCACTGCTTTCATGTTTCTTCTCTGCTTTTCCTCTGCCTATCTTAATTGGTTTTTGAAGTCCTTTTTGAGTTCTTCCAGAATCTGTGTCCAATTCAAATTTTTCTTTTGGACTTTGGTGTGTTTTCTTTTATTTAACTTTTCCCTTCTGTATTTGTACCTTGCTCTTTATCTCCATAAAATTCTTTAAAGTTAGGTTCATTTTTTTGGAGTCTGCTCATTTTCCCTACCTTCTTATATGTAGGCTCTATTTTCTGGGAGGTTAGAGTAACCACTTAAACTTCAGTCCTTCCTTGATGCTCCCCTTAGCCATTTTTTCTGGGTTTTTGCCAGTTTCAGTCATTCCAAGATGGTATGATGGTCTGAGGGCTGGGCCCTCTGAGGGACACCTCTCACTTCTGATTCAATTAACCTCTGAGATGCTGATAGTTTAAGACTTGCTTCAGGATTGGGAATAAGCTTTTGATGTTACTCTGAGTTTGATCAAGTCAGAGACTACTCAAATTCTAGTTTAAAGTTTAGGTGTAAGTTTTTGGTCTTACTGGGTACTTCATCTAATTGGACACATAATTGATTGCTCTATCCTGGAGTTCTGCCCTGAGCTTTTGGCAGAAAAATCCAGACCCCCTTTAGGTCTACCAACTAACCCAAACTGGGAACTATATCCTCAACACAGGCCCAGACTGAGACTCATGGCTTCACTATGGACCCACACGAAACAGCCCACTTCAGTACAGACTGCCCTGAGCTGATATTGCAGACTTCAGCACAGGTTTAGAATTTCAAATGTAATGGGTTGGTTGGACCTCTATTTTGCCCATGCAGTGTTTCAGCATCTGAATGTTGTCTTGGGCTTAGGTTTATAAACCAGGAACAACTGAAGTGGGTTGGGGTATGTGGTAAGCTCTTGGCTTATTCTTCACTCCTTTTTCTAGCCTCCTGCTAACTGTCCTCCTTTCTCACCTCAGTTCCCCTAATGTTCTCTGCCTACCTTTTGGATTTTTCTTTTCTTCAAAGTTCTTTCATTCTGTCTCCTTGTTGGTTCTTTTATTTCTGTATTTGTTTTGTGGTGCTATTTAGTAGTGGTTGGAGAGGATTCTCATGGTTACTCTGAGGTTCTTTGCTTTACTCTGCCATCTTGGCTCATTTGCTGGAAGTCTTCAGAAGGATAAGGAGATGGAGAAGGAGAAGGAGAAGGAGAAGGAGAAGGAGAAGGAGATGGAGAAGGAGGAGTAGGAATAGGATAATGATTTTTAAACCAGGATAATAGATAGAAATTTCCACTTCCCTAAAGACCATCAATACCATGTTTAAAAATACACAGATGGAAAGAAAGAGACAGAGAAAGTCAGAGAGAGAACTTCAGAAAAGGATAACAATTGATAAAATTCACCTTTTTTTCTTTGGGAACATTTCTGTTTAACTAAAATCTATTCAAAATAGATTGTATGTTTATATTTTCCTTGTGCTCATTCTTTGTGTACTTAAATGCTTATTTTCATTGAAGCTTATTAAAATAATAATAAAAATGTTTTTGTGTGTAAGTAGTAAAATCATTGTGTGTGATAACTATCTTCAAGTATTTAAAGTACTGTCTTGTAGGAGAGTAGTTAATTTTTTTCCTTCAATGAACAAGCCATAGAAGACAGAAAGAGTGATATGTGAAGGTGGAAGATATGTGAAGCATTATCATTTTATAAAGATTTTTATTTTTTATTGATTTTTTACATTACAAATATTTGTAGATTACTTCAACTTTATGAAATATCCCTTGTAAAGAAAACCAATATTGCAGTGCTTATAAGCATCTAAGAGCCAACAACCCTTTTAAGAGTTAAGGAATAGAAATTTTATAACTTGACTACAATTATGCAAGAAGTAAATGCCAGAGGTATGACTTGAACCCACCTATTATTGAATCCTAATTTAAGTTGTTAGTAAATGTGTCATATCTTCTAAAAATAATCTCTGTACAGTCAGATTGAGTAGTTTCAGAAAAAAAACCATCATTCAGTTGCTTCTATTTAAGACAATTAGGGGAAGAAATTGAAATTGATTTTGGTATTTCTGCTTCTTTCTGTTTCATTCTTTCCTTCCTTCTTTTTTTCATCTATCTTTAACACATTAATCATTTATAAATTACTTTCCTAATCACTCATTTTATATTGATATATTCTGTTTACATTCTGTTCATTCTGAATGTACTACTTCCTTTTCCCTGAATGGATATATATATACATATATACCTAGCTATGTTTCTATGTATTTGTCATATTTTAGTTTATATAGGACCTTTTAATCTTACATAGCCTAAGAACAAATCTAGAAATGGAAATTCTAGGTCAGATGTTTTCATTTTCTTTGCATGATTCACAATCAATTTTTAGATGCTTATTTTTTTTTTTGCACTGAACGTGATGACTTTATTGATGGTACACAAGATAGGACTATGCTCCTCCCCCCACTACAGGGGTGCCTGGGGCAGGGATGTGAAGAGGGCATGGGATCCCCAGCACAGGGACATAGGTTATTATGGATGTGGGCTCCCCAGTGGTGGAACTACTCTTTTTTTGGCTGGGGATGAAGATCCATCATGGCTTTCCACTTTACTCCTTGGTGGCCATGTACTTCATGAGGTCTACTACACGGTGGCTGTAACCGTACTCGTTGTCATACCAAGAAATGAGCTTGACAAAATGGTCGTTGAGGGCAATGCCAGCGCCAGCATCGAAGGTAGAAGAGTGGGTGTCGCTGTTAAAGTCACAGGATACTACCTGGTCCTCTGTGTAGCCCAAGATGCCCTTTAAGTTCCCCTCTGCAGCTTGCTTCACCACCTTCTTAATATCGTCATATTTGGCAGCTTTCTCCAGGCGGCAGGTCAGATCCACCACAGACACATTGGGAGTAGGAACACGGAAGGCCATGCCTGTGAGCTTCCCGTTCAGCTCAGGTATGACCTTGCCCACAGCCTTGGCGGCACCCGTGGAAGCAGGGATGATATTCTGGGCAGCCCCACGCCCATCCCGCCACAGCTTGCCAGAGGGGCCATCTACTGTCTTCTGGGTAGCAGTAATGGCATGGACTGTGGTCATGAGTCCTTCCACAATGCCGAAGTTGTCATGAATGACCTTGGCCAAGGGGGCCAAGCAGTTGGTAGTGCAGGAGGCGTTACTGACGATCTTGAGGGAATTGTCGTATTTCTCATGGTTCACCCCCATCACGAACATTGGGGCATCAGCAGAAGGGGCAGAGATAATGACTCGCTTGGCTCCACCCTTCAAGTGAGCCCCGGCCTTTTCCATGGTGGTAAAGACGCCAGTGGATTCCACAACGTACTCGGCTCCAGCATCTCCCCATTTAATGTTAGCGGGATCCCGCTCCTGGAAAATGGTAATGGGTTTTCCGTTGATCACCAGCTTTCCATTCTCTGCCTTTACAGTGCCCTTGAACTTGCCATGGGTGGAATCATACTGGAACATGTAAACCATGTAGGAGAGGTCAATGAAGGGGTCATTGATGGCCACAATTTCTATGTCTTTGCAGCTGAATGTTGCCCTGGTCACCAGGCGTCCAATACGGCCTAATCCGTTGACTCCGACCTTCACCATCTTGTCTAAAGGATGCGACTGCAGCAGAGGATTCTGGCAGCGAGCTTGGGTGTAGAGCTGAGCTAGATGCTTATTTTTATAAAATTAAAGAATTGATATACATTAAATAATAGAATATCACTACACTAAAATAATATTCTATTATGTCATGTACATCAATTATTTAGCTATTAGAATATTGATTAGCAAATACCGTTTTCACATATTCACAATGACATAAAGTGAAGCTTTAGATATTTTCATTTAAGTAGAATCTTCCTATATTCAACAGCCATAGGGCATATACCTAGCAGTGGAATATTTACCTCACATATATTTGATACTATAGGCTAAACGGATACATTGGTATTGATTGTGTGTGAATGGATCTGGTAGGGCAGTGGTGGATGGTTATGTGATAGGACCTACACATTAGGAAAATACTTTGAGTGGCTGAATGGAGGATGACTTGGAGTGGGGAGTCTTGAGTCAGGTAGACCCATCATTGGGCTAGTTCAGTAATCAAGATGTAATGTAATAAGGGCCTATATCATAGTGGAAGCTGTGTTAGAGAAGAGCAGGGAACATATTTGAGAGATGTTGTAAAGGCAAACTCCAAAGGTCTTAACAAAATCTTTGTTATGTGGGCTGAGTGATACTGAGGAGTCCAAGATACCTCCTATGTTGAGTGACTGAATGGGGAGATGATATTGTCTTCTTCAATAAAAGGAAAGATAAGAAGGGTGAATGCTTTGGGGAGGAAAGGTATTAATTTATATTTTAATGTGTTAAGTTTAAGATATTTACTGGAAACCCAGTATGAGATGTCTAAAAGCTACATGGAGATGCCAGATCAGAGGATAGAAGAGTGTTTAGTTGGATAGTTCTGTCTTAAGAATTAACAAAAAGAAGAGTGTAATTAAATGGGTGGCAGATGATGAGATCACAAAGTGAGTAGTGTGAATGGAGAAGAGAACCTACCATGGAATTGTGAAGAACACCAACTGTTAAAAGGCATAATAAGGTCAAAGATGGCCCTTTTGAAAATTTCACTTGCCTTCTAATATAGCACACTTTCCTGTTTCTCTGCTGACCTCTGATTACTTGGGATAGGACAAATTCCTGATATTATTTTCCTATGACATGGATTACACATATGCCTCCCCATCTTTTCCCTATAATAGGTGGTTTACAAAGGACAGAGAAGGAGCAGATAGGCAGAATGAAATCCAGGGAAGAGTTATGTCCTGAAAACCTAGAGATTTTCTTTTTTCATATACAGAATTTTGAGTCATGATTACAAAGATAATCAATTATATTCCTGTGTTATTATTCTACTAGATATAAGTATTATGAGAGAAAGGTCTTTTTCTTATTTAAACTTATATCATGGAAGCAGCTAGATGGCTCAATGGATTGATAGACAAACTAGAGATGGGAGGTCCTGGGTTCTAATCTAGTATCAGACACTTCCTAGCTGTGTGATACTAGGCAAGTCATTTAAGCCCATTCCTTAGCCCTTACCACTTTTCTGTCTTGGAAACAATACACAGTCCTGATTCTAAGATGCAAAGTAAGGGTTTTAAAAATGAATAAAGTTTATATCGCTTGTTCAGATATGTACAGTGCTTTTCACATAGCAAAAAATTAGATGAAAGTTTATTAAATTGAGTCACTTTTATGTTGCAGCATTAAAGAATTTGACTAAATAATAGAAAAATTAAAATTTCCTTCCATTTTGGTAAGGATGTTACAAAAAGTGGAATGGACTGCCTCAGGAAGAAATGAGTTCCCCAATGTAAGATTAGGGAAACTGTGAGATTAGGGGTTAGATGACAATGGAGTCTCCCCAATCTCTGGTCTTTGGAGAAGCAGGCTGACTTGACTGGATGGGAGGGGCGGGAGCCTGTGGAGTACTCTTTCACCTCCCCCCATCCTGTAAGCAGTTGGAAATCAATTAACTGTTTGGGTATAGAGGATATTCATATTCTAGTTTGGTAACTTTTGGTCCAAGATGTTAAGGGGATAGAAACTAAATCCCTTGTGATGATAACTTTCTTTGTTTGAATTACTCTCTCACAGGATGGAAATGTATGAGATTAAAGTCTTCAGCAAACCTGACCACAGGCCCACAGGGCAAAGGCAGTTACAGCCCCTGCTAGATGAAATACTTGGCTTGGTGAAAGGAAGGTAGTAAGTCTATTCCCTAGCTAACTATACACTAACTATCTTTTCACAAACTAAATGTATTTAATGATTTCAGGGAACAAGAAAGGGAATCAGTTTAAGGAAAGAGGAAGGAAGGTAATCTGGCTAAAACCGTTAACTGTAGACTAACAACACATTCCCTGTGTGGGGGAATGTAACTGGAATAGCTGAACTCTAATCTAAGCCCTAAATATTCTTTCTTCTAAAACCTGAACTGCTAAACTGAAGGTCGACTGTATTTTGGCTCGAAGGTCTATCTTTGTGGTTAAGCTACCAAGGTAAAGCAGCCCTGACTGTCAGTGACTGAATGTCCCAGCCCAGAGCTGCACAGATTATTCCTCTGCTTAGAGCCAAGAGCCAAGAGCAAAGAATCATGACCCTTGCAAGAGGGGTCACCTGGATTTTATACCAAGACTCCAACTGCCTTTAATTTCCCCTCTCTTAGAGTTTTTTTAGGGGGGCACTATGGAATTCTGTGATGCAGCTTGAACCCCTCTCAGAAATATGGATCCCACACCAAATAGAAGGCCATTCCTCATAGGCTTTATTATTATATATAGGAGAAAGTGTTGAAGGAATTCCTTCTTACATATAGATTGGACTAGAAGATCTTTCTTTATAAATGCGACATTTAATAATTCTAGGCTTCAACCATTGGTATATGGAAGGAAGCCAATTTTCCAATTCAGTTCAATTCAACAAATATTTATGTAGCAAGAATGAATGAAAACAACAGATGGATAGTTTTAGTCATACAGTGGTGCCCCTGAGATATGAAAAGAACAAGAGGACGTTTTTCAACTTATTGGTAAACCTTCTATAAAATGTTAATGGTGAAACATGACACTGAATTGAACTGAATTCAAAGAAAGTGGGGGTATTCTCTTGATATTGGTAAAAACTGCATAAAATAAGGAAATCAATGTTAACCAGCCATTATTCACTTGCAATGAATTATTATGAAAATGTTTACCCAAACACATCTATGTCATCTATGATTTATACTGCTGAATATTTTATTAATATAAATATGAATAGAGAATAGGAATGATTAGAAGTGTCTAGAAATATTATGAGACTGAAACATTATCACAAACTTCAATCAAAGGTACCAAAACCTAAATGAAAGTAGGTATATAAGAACAACAAAGAAATGAATTACTATGTTATGATGCCTGTCAACATTATGCACCAGTTAATGCTACCTTCAAAACATTAGTTCTGATTCATAAATATTTATTGAGTTTCTTGGTAAATTGAACATATATGTACTTTTTCTTTAAATACTTTTTCAGCAGGTATATACATATACACACATAGTATATATGTAGGTATAAATTCATACAAAGTAAATACTTATATCTACATATATATATAACAACTCAAAATAATGAGAAAGAGTATCATAGCAGAATTTTTTAATGTATTGCCAAATAATTCAAAGGTCACTCAAGTTTTAGTGATTTATACTTTGATATTTCTGTATAATACTATATGCTTTCTTACCTGTATTATACATATGAACGTGTACTTATAGATGGATACATATAGACAGATAGACTCACAAAAATGTTTTTTATGTCTATAATTAAAAATGATTTAATAGATAAAAAATCCTTTAAGAAAAAATAAGAATAAAAAAATTACCTCTTGCTTCTTGCAAAGATAGATATGTAAATATTCAGATTTTAGCTTCTAAATAAATAAGAAATATAAAGTGAATATTTATTTTTGTCCAAATTCTTTCTAGGCCCAAATATTAACAGAAAGATATATTAATGTGTATTATATTTATACATAATTCATCTTGATGAGGGATTAAACATATATTGAAATCATTTATCAAGAAAAATATAAGAAATATGACAAAAATTGATATATAGCACTTTTATATAATTTTCCATGTTTGACCTTTTATTTTTCCTGAAATTCTAAATTTATTTCAAAATTAAATAAATTCTAATTAATTTAGAAATGAAAAATGATATGTATAACCAAATATCTCCTCAATCTTTATGGCCAGAGTTTAGCAATCAATATAATATGACACATAATTTACATTTGCATTCAATCTTGTAGTCACTAATTCTCACAAGAAATGATTAGCCAAGCATTTGGACACAGAATTAATGTTTCCAAAGTGCTTTATAGTGCAGGAATGGAACAAAATGTAGAAGTATTTATTATTTTAATTGAAAAAAACTAATTTGAAAAATTAAATTTCCTTCTTGCTTAATTCAAGGAAGCATCCTCTTTCCCCTCCTCAATAATTTGTCATTCACATCTGGAATGCATGATAGCCCAATGCAATTGTGAGAAAAAGTTATTTAAATTGAGACCTTATTTATCTTGTTCACTTTAAAAAATACCATAAATTCCAAGAAATCCAAATGCTCATTTCTTCCATTACAGCAACAGAATGAATATAAGCTACTTTCTACAGAACATAAAAATAAATAATAATTCTGGAGGATAATTACTCAGCCAAAAGTAACCATAGACTGTTAATTTGTACATGAAATATATTCAGCCTGAGAAGATCGAGTGAAGTAGTATGATATGATAAATGTCTCCAGGTCCTAGAAGGTCTGTTAGGAAGAAAAGAAATTAGCTATTATTTTCTATCAAGGACAGAACTAGGACAAATGAGCATAGATTACAAAAAAAGCGAATTCAATTAAATAAGAAAAAGGTTTTTCTCATGAATGTTTATAAATGGAATGGCTTATCCCAATAAGTGCTGAGTTAGGATCCTCAAAAGTGTTTAAATAGAAGTTGCCAGGTCATCTTTAAAATGTTGGTGGAGGTTTACTTGCATTATGAATGAGTTAGGGCCCTTTAGCCTCTTAGGTCCTTTTGAACACAGAGAATCAGTTATACTTAATTGGAAGTGCGTCATGAGCTCTGGAGCTTTTAGAAAGGGGAAGTTATCAGCATCAATTGCTATTGAAAAGTTAAGGAGATGGAAGATTAAAAACGGCTTTTTGATTTAACAATTAGGAGTTCATTGTTGACTTCTTAAACACAATTTCTCAAATTAGAGAGGACAGAAATAAAGAATAGTAATGAGAAAATAAAGATAGAGGTTTTACATGCTTTAAAGAAATATGGTAATGAACAGGAAAGGAGTGCAGTATCTTGAGGAGGAACTTTTGCTAAGTAAAGTTCATTTTATTATATGATTTCTAATTATGTACTTTTCTAAAAATTAATAAAGTAGTATATGTTAGAAAGTAGAGGAATAAGTGTCACTAGAGGGACTGTGTGGTGTAATGGAGAAAGAGTTGGATTTAGAGTTTGAAAACTCAGGCTTTTTATTTTGCTTCAAATCCTTAATAGCTGTGTGACTATGGATATCATCTTCTCTTATCCTTGTTTTTTTTACATGTAAAATGTGATTTTTGCATTCAACTTCTAATGTTCCCTATATATCTAGAATTTTGTCTTACCAGTGGACTTTGATGACTCTGGAAGCGACAGTGAGTTTGATAACTCTATGCAACTCTCACTTAAATAAAATTCTGATTGAACCAAAAGACATAAAAACTGATGTCATTTTGGTCCTCTTCCAATAAAAAGCACTACAACAGCAACAACAACAAAATTAAAATACAATGGCTGATGGTAATGGAAAGAAGTTTTTTTGAGGGAACAAACTCAATAGCACTAATAGAGTAGAGAACAGAGAACACAAGTGAAGTGGGAGACCAATTTATAGCATCTGAAAAATTGTAAAGATTTCTCTGGGATTCTGGTAACTGAGTAATTAATTATTTTGGAAAGTGAGGAGAAGGTAGAAAGGACAAAAAGAATAAAAAGTAATCCAAAAGGTGTCTCCTCATCATTCATGGGTATTCTCATTGCCTGTGAGAGCCTATCACTTTATCTGACTGAATTCATGCCCATCCTATAAAGACCAGTTAAAATGCCACCTGCTCCAGGAAGCTTTCTCTGATCCACTCCAGGTCAGAATTCACAGACCACGTTGTACTTATCAGTTCCCTAGACCACTATGATTCTGTTGGCTCAGTCATTTAGGCAGGTTTTAAACATTCATTAAGTACTCTCTGTGTGAAAACATTATGTTAAATGCAAGAGATACAAAGAAAGACAAAAGATAATCTCTGCCAGTGCAATAGAAGAATGCAACTAATAAAGAGAAACTAAAAAGCAAGGTAGGGAAAGGCAATTAGGTGTAATGAAAAGCAATAGAAAGTACAGAGTGAAAACAGATGGAGAATGATGAAATAACTGCTCTGGGCATGCCCCTTAAAAGGAAGATATGTGAAGAGTTGATCCAAGAAGGCATAGTAGCAGCCTGGGAAGAGAATCCTCTTAAACTAATCAGAAAAAAATTGCTTCAAAATGAACACTGCAATGATATAAATGTAAGGGTAAAAATAAGGGTTTGATGAAATAAGAGAGCAGCTTTTAATAACTCAAGTTTTAATAAGAATATAGTGTAGTTGTAAATTAATATTATCCCTTTAAGACAGAGAAAAGAAAAATTTTAGTAACTTTTAACAATTAACAATTTGGTTAAATTAAAATAGAGATAGTAAAAGAATATAGTAAAATGAATATAGTAAAGGAGGAAAATATAAGAAAGAGGCAGAGAAATAAAATTTCCTAATGTCTATACTAGTCTTCCTATAATTGCCTATAATTACTATCTAAAACTGCCTATATTTACCTATAACTGCCTATAACTACCACTAATTACAATCACCCCACAAAGTTCCAACCTAATCCACCCAGTCAAAACCAACCCAATCAGTGTTTAATCCAACCCCAATTAGGTCTGTCAATGAAGACCAACCCCCTCCCAAAAAGTTCAAGAAACATCATATTACAAGAAATTATCAAAGCTGATTTTCTTGAACAAACAAATAAAATAGAAATTGAGAGAATAAACAGATCAACTCCTGCAATAAATGCTCAAATAACATCTCCCAGGAATATGATAGCCAAATTTAAGGGCTCCCAGGTTTAGAAGAAAATAATGGAAGCAGCCAGAAAGAAACAACTGAATATCATGGAGTCGGGATTACACATGATTTGACAGCTTCTACCTTGAAGGACCAGAAGACTTGGAATATATTCTGGAAGGAAATGCAACTGGTGTAATGACATTTTGCAATGCAATATGAAAAAACAAAACGATTGACAGTTAGCTGTTTAGAACTTGGAATGAGCTGAGCTGGGCAGAGCCCAGCAGGTGCAAATTCAATTGATGGAAAAAGTATAAAAGCAGGATTTGAACTAAGAGAGAGATCTCAATTTTGAGAAAGGAATTGATTGGAGGTCTTTGTTGGGCTTGGCAGGCCAAAAGTCAACTAAAGATACCAGCAACCAACACTGAATCACTTCCATAGTTTCAAATCCTGTGTTATCCTGTACTGAACATTCTGATTTAATTCACTCCTCAAGAAGAAGCAAAATCATTTACATCAAATAACCTGATTCAGGTTGAGGCAGCCTGGCTCTGCCAGGCTGGAAATTGGCAAACTAATCTTCAACAACTAACAAGCTTTAAAACCCTGATTAACTTCAATTCATATATCAACTTTGTCATCAATAGCTTAGGCCAAGGATGTCCTATACCCTCTTCCTGTGAGCTCCATGCTTCCCTCCCTAAGGCTGTTTTTATTGTATCTTTAAACTCACCTAAAGTGAATGTCATCTTTACCTTAGGGTTTTGTGAACATCTCCTTGGGTATTTGATGGAAGAAGAAGATTCCTTTCAACTGCAAAACCCTTAAATTGTAGTCAACCAGCATTATCCATATTAAGCCAGGATAGACAATTAGGAGCAGCTGTGTGTTCTTAACCACAAATTCTTCCCTTGACTGTCTGTTCTAGGGCACTGCTATACTGAAGTTGGGTGAAGCAGATTCTGTACAAATATTCCTGTGAAGTCCTTGGTGTTTCACTACCACAACTTGTATGTTACTCTTAAGGATCTTCCTTACTCATTCACTTTCAGCTCCTCATAACACCAGGCACATAGAACAGTTTTTGGCAAAGTCAAAAGGAACCGAACCTTTTAGAAATACAAACTATCAAAGATGGCTTTGGCTAGGATGACATTTATAACCACCAGTTTCTGTCTTCTACTTCATACTGTTTGGCAAGGAGCTTAGCAACTTTGGTTTGAAACTCTGTAAATTATTTTCTAAAAGTACTACTCATCTAAGACTCCTATAAATGGCTTGTGTTCAGTTTGGTTGAATTTATCTCCTTTCTGCCAACTATGGGTGCTATTCTGCTATCTCTGTTTCAGGGTCTATGGGCTCTGAAGAAGGTTATGGAACATAATGGGGAAACTAAACAGAACAACAATGATGCTTTAGTGCAGGTTCTTAAGGATCAGATAAAACAGTTAGTTGAAATCAATTAGAAAATTAGAGAAGGTCAGAATTTGGATAGTCACATGATTATGCAATTAGAGATTATAGAAAAAGCACAGACTGAAACAGCTAGTAGTAGTCCCACCAGTTTCACCACTAATTCTAACAAAACTGAGTCTAAACTTATGCAGCCACCAAAGTGTCTCTGTTTCTTAAAGTTGATCATACTGTTTTACAACCACAAGGAGGGATTGTACATATGAAATCCTACAAGGCATTTACTGCTCAAGACTTAGAAGTATTGTGTCGTAAGTTCCCTAAGTATTATCTTTCCCCCTACAAGTCAGTAAAAGAGCTAAAAAGAACTTCTGATTTATTTAACCCTAGTTTCCAAGTTTCTTTTAGATGAATTTTTCTCACCATCAGAAAAAGCAAAATTTCTAGAAGAAACTAGAATTTATGAGAACTTGACCTCATGGCCTACTATGCACCAAGATCTTGAAGTGTCATCTCATGTCAACAGGAGAATCATTCTCCAATGTTGGACTGATCTGCTAGAGGTAATGAGCATTCATACGAAAATACCTAATGCATGGAACAAGTTTGAGAAACTGAGAGAGGCTGAGGATGAACATCCCAGTCTGTATCTCAATAGACTTGTTGAGTCAGCTGAGAATTTATTGGGCTTTCTGGGAGAACAGACATCAGAGTCATTACAACATATTAGGAGGCAATTTATTAAGGGGATGACCATTCCAATACAAAATTATTTTAGGTAGAATTGCCCTCAATGGGAAACATTATCTATTAAAAATCTGAGATAGCATGCATCATATCATATCCATGATTCCCAAAATAAAGAACAAAGAGCAGCTAGGGAATCTAATACAGAGAAAGACACAATCATCACAGATTTAAAGAAGCAACTCAAGGAGGATAGAAGGGAAAAGGAGAGAGAGGAGATTAAGAATATAGCACTACAAGCAAGCAGGAGTCATAGTCAATTTATACAACTTGATTCCTACAACAACAGGAGAAATAATAATGCAAATCATACTTGCTATCTTTGTGGATCCAAAGATCACATACTAATATTTTGTAAGTTTAAAAAGCAAAATAATTTTAACAAAGCTTTTAATGACAACAAAGACAGTCCTAGGAAAATCTACTACAACTCAAAATGGAATAATAAATCTAGTCAACATGAAGAAAGTAAAGTCCATGACAAATACGGTGATCACAAATGTAGGAAATATAGTCAAACTCCATCTTTGGATGATATGGAGAGCTACTTGAAATTAGTAGAGAAGCCAAAAAATATATGAACTGCACACCTGCAATCAATAAGTTCTATCAAGAATGTTGGATGCAAAAAGACTAATGAGAAAGCAAGCATGCTACTTAGTTTGGGTACTGATGAAAATGAGTATTGCATTTGATACAAAGGGTAGAGAAAAGACTGTTGAAGATACAGAAATGTGGCAGGTCATCTTACAATTGAGAAAGAATGTTTATGGGACATCAAGCAATAAAATTGTAGGAAGTCAGTTATCATATTCCTCACTGGGAAGTTTGGATATGCAGCAAAGGGACTTTATGGAAAGGATCAGTAATGGATTGCAGAATTATGAAGCATTATGATTCAGCTTGATGGTAGAACCACCACAGCTTTAAAACTTTATTTCAAGTAGTGTTGTAGCAACCTCTGAGAAGAAGATAGAGATCAACATGAGTGACAACCAAGAGTTATGGAATTTGGAATTTACCTAGATGCTATGAGCCAAGGGGCAAAGGACAGTTGCTGCCATCACTATAAAAGCAGAGGAACTGATCCTTTTGGGGATCTCATTGTTGAGAATAGGGTCCTGGGTGATGGGAGGTTAGGCCTATAGACCTGCTCTAGTACCTGTATCTTATTACCCTGATTATCAATTCATCAATTGATGAATAGAGCTGAGAAATATATATATCAAACATCTAATCACCAAGAAGAATTTCATCAAACCTCGTTCCACCTAGTCAAGGCCATGGCTGGGCCTGACCAGGGCCGGAGAGGGCAAAGGGACCTCTCCAGTCAGTTGCCAACTTGATTAACAATTAATTATTCAACTTTAGCACCTGTAGTCTAGTATAGGCATCCCAACACCATCTTCCTTATCCTTAATCCTACCCCTTGAATCATTATAATTAAATCCTTGAACTTATTCAGGTCAAGGCTATTATTATTCTAAAGATCAGTTTGATAGTGTTGCATCTAGGGGGAAGGGGAATACTTAAGTTAAGCCATAGTCAACAGCATTATTCCAACATTATTAATAATTATCCTCACTATAAACATCTATTCATTAACCCAAACCCAAGCCAAGTAGCCAGAGAAGCTGTGTGAGTCAGTTCACAACTTCTCACTTAGTAACTTAGGCTTGGGCACTATAAGTGGGACTGGTGATCAGCTGAGTAATAAATATTCATGGGCCTGGTGTTCATTATCAATCCTTGGTGTTCACTTAGGCTTCCCATCCTTACTCAGTTAGGTCCTTATACCTTCTGAGGATTTTGGGTCATCTCTTTATCAGGTCCAAATACAGAAACACCATACTGCCCATAACAGTAGCAATCAAAAAGCAACCTTGAATGAAGACAAAGAAAGGGATTTACATAGTGATCACATAATTGCTATACATGTAATCCATGAGTTGAAGCTGTGTCCCAGAGAAGAAGCGATATTCTATCAAGATGCAGTAAATGTAAAGAGTAATCAAAGTGCAGAAGAGAAATGCCATCAAGATTCTAAGGGAACCTCTATAGTTCATCATCTTGAAAAAGGATTACATGAAAACATCCATACAAATGAAAGTTACCTAGTTTCAAGTTTGAATGCACAAGCCAAAGAGAATCAGCCACAATCTTGTGTGAAAAACACAGATTCTTCCCTTGACTGTCTGTTCTGGGACACTGATATACCAAAGTTGAGTGAAGCAGATTCATTACAAATATTCCTGTGGAGTCCTTGGTGTTTCACTATCACAACTGTGTGTTACACTTAGGGATCTTCCTCACTCATTCAGCTTCAGCTCCTTATAACACCAGGCACATATAACACTGGGTTTACAACCAAGAATCCCTGATGCATCAAAACTGAATATATTCTTTCTAGGAAAAGATGGTCATTTAATAAAATAGAAGATTTCCAAGCATTCCTCATGAAAAGATTTGACCTAAACTGAAAATCTCATATACAAACATATAGTTTAAGAAAAGAATAAAAAGGCAAATGAGAAAGAAAAAAAATGGTACTTAATAAGTTCAAATTGTTTATGTTTCTACATGGAAAGGTGATATTTATAACTTAAAATTTTTATCATCATTGTAATGATTAGAAGAACTATGTATAGACAGAAAGTATGGGCGTAAGGTGTTTAGGATAACATGCAAAAATAAAAAAAAATCAAAGATGAAAAAAGGGATTACACTGAAAGAAAAGAGAAGAGAGAGATAAAATAGGGTAAGTCAACTCCTAAAGAGGTGGGCACACACACACACACACACAAACACACACACAAACTTACAATTGAGGAAAGGATAAGAGTGGTGACAGGGAATGCTTAAACATTACTCTCATTGGAATTGCGCAAATATGGAATAATAATCAGATTCATTGATGTATAGAATTCTATCATAGCCTATAGAGAAGTAGGAGGGTAAAGGTGGTGGTTAGGAAGGGCAGTAATATAAAGAAGGGGTAATGGGAAGGTGATTCAAAGCAAAATCCTTGTGTGGAGGGACAAAATGAAAGGAAAAAGTTCAGGATTAAGAGGGTAAAACAAGATAGAGGGTAATACATAGATGGTAATCATACCTGTGACTTTAAGTGAGATGAACTCACCTATAAAACAGAAGTGGACTGCAGAGTATATTAAAAACCAGATTGCTACCATATGTTGTTTATAAGAAACATATTTCAGTCAGGTAGATTCACAGAGAACAAACATAAGAGAATGGAACTTAATCTTTTGGGCTTCAACTAAGATTTTTAAAAAGAGGAGTTTTAATAATGATCTCAGATTAAGTTAAAACAAAAATAGATCTAATTAAAAGAGAAAAGGAAGGATATTACATATTGATAAAAGGTATATAGACAGTGAAGTAATATCAATACTTAAAAATATGTATTAATGATATACCCTCTAATTTTTTAAAGGGAAAGTAAATGAGTATGAGGAGGAAATAGCAAAATTATACTAATGGAGGACCTCAACATTCCCCTTTCAGAACTAGATAAATCTAACCAAAAGATAAACAAAAAAGAAGTAAATGAAATTGGGTAAAACTGATATTTAATAGATCTCTGGAGAAAATTGAATGGGGATAAAAATAGTAAACATTCTTTTCAGCTTCACATGATACATAAACAAAAATTGACCATATACTATGGCATAAAAACTTCACACAGTTGCAGAAAATGCAATTGCAAATGCAGAAAAGCAGAAATAATAAATATATCCTTTTCAAATTATAATGCAATAGAAATTATAATCAATAAGGCTTCATGGAAAGACAAATTCAAAATTAGTTGGAAACTATAAAACATCTAATCCTTCAAAAAATGGTGGGTCAAAGAACAAAAAACAATCAATGAGCTCATTAAAGAGAATGACAATGAGGGACAACATTATCAAAATTTATGTGATAGAGCTAAAATAGTACTTAATGAACACTGCTGCAAAAATCTTGAATACAATACTAGCTGAGGGACTACAACATATTAAAAGGATTATTCACTATGACAAGGTAAGGTTTATTCCAGGATTGCAAGGATGGTTTAACAATAGGAAAACTGCGGGCAGCTGGGTAGCTCAGTGGATTGAGAGCCAGGCCTAGAGACAGGAGGTCCTAGGTTCAAATCCGGGCTCAGACACTTCCCAGCTGTGTGACCCTGGGCAAGTCACTTGACCCCCATTGCCCACCCTTACCACTCTTCCACCTATAAGTCAATACACAGAAGTTAAGGGTTTAAAATAAAAAAAAAAACAATAGGAAAACTATGGGCATAATTGACCATATAATTAGCTAAACAAAAGGATACTACATGATTATCTCAATATATGCAGAAAATTCCTTCAACAAAATACAATATTTTTCCTTTTAAAAGCACTAGAAGGAGGCAGCGGGGTAGCTCAATGGACTGAGAGCCAGGCCTAGAGATGGGAAGTCCTAGGTTCAAATCTGGCCTCAGACACTTCCCAGCTATATGACCTGAGGAAGCCACTTAACACCCATTGCCTAGTCTTTGCCGCTCTTCTGCCTTCCTTGAGACCAATACACAGTATTGATTCTAAGACTGAAAGTAAGGATTTAAAAATAATTAAATTTTTAAAATCACTAAAAAATATAGGAATGAATGGGCCATTCCTTAAAATAATGAGTGACACCTACCTAAAACCTGATGGCAAGTATCATATGTAATGGAGTAAAGAGCTCCCAATAAGTTCAGGAGTGAAGTAAGAATGAATGACCATTATCCCACTATTACATATTTTGTTAGAAATGTTAGTTTTAGAAGTAAGAGAAGAAAAAGAAATTGAATGAGTTAATTAGGTAATTAAGGTAATTAGGAAACCAAACTATCATTCTTGCAGATTATATAAAGACATAGTTACAGAATCCTAGAGAATCAACTAGAAACCTAGTTGAAATAATTCATAACTTTAGAAAAGTTGCAGAATATAAAGTAACACATATAAATTATTAGCTTTTTAAAGTATTTCTAGAAGAATCCAACAGCAGGAGTTAAAAAGAAATTCCATTTAAAATAACCTTAGGCAACATAAACTACTTTGGAATCTATTTGCTAAGACAAACTCAGGAATTATATGAACAAAATTATAAAATACCTTTTATACAAATAAACTTAGATCTAAACAATTGAAAAAAATACATTATTTGCTCCTGGGTAGGCTAAGCTAATAAAATAAAAATGACAATTGTACCAATTTAATTTAATTATTCAGTACAATACCAATCAAACTACCAAAAACTATTTTGTAGAACTAGAAAAAATGATAACAAAATTCATCTGGAAAAACAAAATGTCAAGAATATCAATGGAATTAATGAAAAAATGTGAAGATGGTGGCCAAATAGTACCACATTTTAAAATGACTTATAAACTAAGAATCATCAAAACAATTTGGTACTGACTAAGAAATATAATGGTGAATCAATAGACTAGATTAAGGGTAAATGACCTCAGCAATCTTGTGTTTTATAAACCCAAAGATCCAAGATTTGGAGATAAGAACTCACTATTTAACAAAAACTGCTGGAAAAACTGGAAAAGCATATGGCAAAATTAGAGATAGATCAATATCTCACACCATATACCAAGAGAAGGTAGAAATGTGTATATGATTTGGACATAAATGTAGATACTATAAGTAAATGAGGGGAACATAGAATACCTGTCAGATCTATGGAGAAGGGAAGAATTTATGACCAAACAAGTGATGGAGAACATTATAGGATAAAAAATGTATAATTTTGACAATAATAAATTAATAAGCTTTTGTAGAAATAAAACCAATGTAACCTAGATTAGAAGGGAAAGAACAAACTGGGCAGAAGTTTTATAACAAATTTCTCTGATAAAGGTCTCATTTATCAAACATATAGAGAACTAAGTTAAATTTGTAAGAATACAAATCTTTTCCCAGTTGACAAATAGTCAAAGATATGGACAAGCAGTTTTAGATGAAATCAAAGCCATCAAAATCATATTAAAAGATGTTCACATTGCCTATGAGAGGATATGGGAGATAGTGTTTATTATATAAAAAAGAAAAAAGAGAAAACATCAATAAAAATATTTAAAATATACATACCAAAGGGCAGTTAGGTGGCTCAGTGGATTTAGAGCCAGACCTACAAATGGAATGTACTGGGTTCAAATGTGACCTCAGACACTTTTTAGCTGTGTGTCCCTAGGCAAATTACTTAGCCCACCATTACCTAGCCCTTATCACTCTTCTTCGTAAATGATAGATGGACTCCATATAACTTGTCACAAGTTCTCTCATTGGTCTTTGAGTAATTTAAAGAGCTGAAAATCTCAGTTGATTTTAACAAGTCTTCTGAAGTGAGTTTCAGATATTTGGGAGCTCCATTACCTCTAACTGATCATTTGTCTACCATTGACTTGTGTGTGAAGAGAAGTAAAGGTCAATTGAGTAGCAGATATATGGGGGACAATGTAAAGTACAATCTCACTATTCCATTTCCTACCACAACATTTATTTGTACTCAGGCAAAACTAGAAAACACAAAGGATGTGACATAAATTTATGTCTTTAAAAACTGTTACTAACTCATTCCAGCTGACAGTAGTTTTCCCATGAGGTTTGGTGACCCCAAGACAATTCTATGTCATTAACTCTACAGCTTACTTACCTTTCTCCAAGGATGGTATGGTACTTGTGGTTTGGCCCACATATTACCCCACCAGTATTGGTGGTTGACCACTATATTGGCCAGACGGACAAGTCATCAGATAGGAATCTAGGTACTTGATGGCATTCAAGGACCAAGAGGTCAAGTACTAATTCAGTAGCATCCTCAAGAGCAGTTCAGAGGTTTTTCTAGGCAGTGCTCTCTAGTTTTGGAATGATGGTAGTAATCGATTCTATTAGAAATATTTCTGCTGAGGTTGAAAGATTGGCTCAAGATATAGTTCAAGCCATCTCCCAGACTTCTAAGGCTAGACCTTTTCTATAGGATGAGACAGACTTCTTCCCAAAAACAGTTATACAAAATCAGCTATCTCTTAATATTCTTACAACTGCATTGGGAGGTGTGTGTGCTCTTATTAATCAATCTTATTGTTCCTTATAAATAGATCTGGTGAAGTTGTTACAAATGTCCATAAGCTTCAAAAGATTGTGACTGACGGAACAAATTGCTGTAGATACACATGTGACATCTGATAGTATATGGTGAAATTTGTCATGGCTATAGGGAACTGTTTTGTTAACTATTATTAGAGAAATGGGACTTTTTAATCCTGGGAATTGTGGTGATCTTTTGTAATTGTTTTAGGTTTCATGGGAAAGCTTATGCCAAACTTTTACCAGGAGAAAAAATTATGTACACTTGAACTATGGATCGTGGCCAAGGTAGAGAGACAATATCTTTCTCTTTTAAATAATAAATCTTTTTGTTATGCCTAATTTTGGCTGACCCATTGTTTAATGGGATGTGCAATAGGATTTTCTGTGATATTTTTTTCTTCCTAATTGGAATTTGATTTTTTCTTTTTTGATTTGAGTATATGGAATAGGTATTGATATTTTGATACTGAAGGCTCAGTTTACAATACCCATCAGCCGTGATAACTTTGCATACCCAAAAACATTAGATTATGGAAAGCTGCCATTGGTTGTTACATATTATGGGACTTTAATGGATATTTGCATCTGATTTTAGAAGAAGGGACTGCTAATGAGCAAAAGGTCAAGGAGTCCAATAATCCCTGTGGGATTGGTAAGGACCTCTATGCCAAGGCAGAGGAGCTATCTTGGACTACATAGGGAAGCTGCTATTTGACAAATCCTAATGTTGGACTTCCCTGTTCCTGTTTTTACATGAGACTAACATATATCTCTGTTTCACTTCAACTTTGGCTTACTATCCCTGTGACCATAGTATAAATTAGACCAAGGAATCATATTTCTCTTTATTCTGATCCTTTTGTGCTTTTCTTTCTTTTTCAATATGGAAATTTTCCAGGCTGATGATGAGTAAATGCAATATTGTTGTACCTGTCCTACCTGCTTAGAGAATATATTAGTTCAATTGTACCTTGATGGTGAATCAAGGACTTGTTATAGTTTTAATTTATACTAATATTTTATACATATAGAAATTTTTTATTTTTAATTTAACTTTTCTCTCTCCTCTCATTTATGGGAGAATTGATTCATGTATCTTATAACTTAGCCATGCATCCTGTGTCAATTCTATTGTAAGTAGTTACCCTTCTAAGGGAGAAATTATATAATTATACTGAAGCTCAAAATTTAAGATCTTTTAAAATAATTTTAGGAAAAGATAATCAGCAACACCTTGAACCAGGAAAGTGGATCATCTGGAGAAGATGGTTTAAGGATGCTTGCAGAAATCACACACTATGTCAGTGAACTTTTAGACATAAGAAACTGAACTGAGTGGGATGAGCACATCATTTCTTCTGATTGTAAATTTTGTTATAAAATAAATATGGACTCTTCTTAATACTGCTATGCTCCTAGGAGATATTGGTTTGGGAAGCTGTGTCTTGTATTCCCCTAGGAAGCTGGTGCAGGGGAACCACTGAACCCTGTCATCCTGCTGGATGTTATAATGCCTTATTCTAAAACAGTGCCCAGGCAGGACCCTTAATGGTGAGGTAGATGGGTAATCCTTTCAAGTTCCCACATGGGGTTGGATTGATTATTAATATTGGGCTCTATTAGCCTTGGATAATGTTTTCATCTGACTGCATTGCTCCCTCCCCAAGGGCTGTGATGTAATGACCACTCAGGAAGGTACTTAAATAAACTTTATCTATAGATGTTAAATAGGGAAAGGAATAATCAGGAATTGAATGGCAATAGGAGACCCTGTCACTAATAGCTATGGTCAATAATCCCTCAGGACTGTAGGCTATTGTTTCAGAAAGCTGGAGCTTGTGGTTTCACGCTCCTCTGGTTCAGCTTGGCCACTGCCAAACCAGAGGACAATCTGCTCAGTTGGTAGAGATATCAATTCCTCTCAGCTTCCTTGTTCTCAGTTTGTGATGTCAACAGCACTGCCTTTAGGAAATATCTACCCTTCACCTCCCTCTGCTTCTTCTCCTTCCCTCCTCACGGTTACCTCCCAGGCCCAGATACCTAAATATATAATGATGATAAAATACCTAAATATCTATGGAGATTCAGAGAGGATCAATGATCAAAGCTCCAAAACCCAAGACCTGAGCCTCCAGGACCAAAGACCCCTCCTAGATGACTGTTAGGGTATTTATATCCTCAGGCCAGCTGCCTTTGCTCCTGTCCTCATGGCATCCCTGAACATTCCAATGTCTTCCAACTGTCAATGAAGGTGAAACTCAGAGTTTGAATATAACAACTTTTATGCTAAAGGGGCCTGCCTAATAATCAGATTTTTTGTCAATGTGCCTATTAATGTGCCATTTTTTTCTTTTTTACTTTCTCTTTTATTACCTGTATTGTAACTTCCTCATATAATGTACAGTATCTTTTCTATTTTTTATAACCCTAGCAAGAAAACCCTGAGAGTATAGAGATTCTATATGTGGAATGATTCTCTGGGGAGAACCTATATGTTAATTTCCTGGAAAAATGAGAGTGAGGAGACTTATCATGCTGGCCTCCCAAATAATCAGAGCCAGGGGATTGTATGAAAAAATTTATTTAGGGAACCTTGATTGAAAGGATAGAGTCTAAGCCCTGGCACCCCCTGGTATAAGCATGAGAGTCAGCAATTAATGAAGGTGATAATGTGACAGAGTATGTGTCACCTTGGGTGTCCCTAACAAAGGGGGAAAAGCCAGGAGAATGTTGCCACACCAGCATAACACAAAAGCGAGTGAGTGGGGAAAGACCTTTAAAGCCTGAAGGGCAACACCCTGGGACTCTCTTTGAATTTCTGTTCTTGAAGACACCTCCCTGGGCTGGCACTTGACAAGGAACAGTGCATCATGGAGATGACCCTCTTGGGCTGAAAACTAGTATTTGTTCACTCTTTAAAGGGGAAATCTCTCTCTCTCTCTCTCTCTCTCTCTCTCTCTCTCTCTCTCTCTCTCTCTCTCAATAAATGATTACAACTCAGGCCAGACCACCTTTTTATTTGTTACAGAAACGATACACAATATTGATTTTAAGATGGAAGATATGGGTTTAAAAATATATACAGAATGGAGCAAAAGGAAAGTTTATAACAGGATAAAGACAAGAAAGATAATTTGGCTCTCATGAAGTCATTTCAGATGTCATTAAACATTTAAATAGTATGAAACTTAAAATATATTCATGATAAGAGAATATTAAAAAATTTCATGGAATATGATTAATCTCTGGAGGAAATGATACAATTTAAGATACAAATATATGTTTAAAAAAAGAAAAATGAAGATTAATAAGCTGAACATGCATTTTTAAAAATTGGGCTAAAATAAGCACAAAATAGGACACATTAAAATATGATAAATATATAAATTCAAACCCCAAAATAAAAATGATTAACAAAATTAAAATTAAAAGCTGGTTCTTTGAAAAAATTAATAAAATAGAGAGACTTTTGACTACTTCAGCAGAAAAACAGAAGGAAGAAAATAAAATAGATTGAAAAAGATGAAATTACAACAAAACCATAAGAAATAAAATGAATAATCAGAATTTATTATTCTATTTTAATTGCAAACCAGACTTACAATACTAAAAATCCAGATGGTAAGAAGACTAAATAGAGAACTTATATAACTTAATTTGGAAAAAAAAAGAAATAGATTTGTAGAGGTACTGTAAGAGGGAGAATTATATATATATACGATTTTAAGGTGTGGCCACCAGGAATCAATAAATCAAATTAATTCCATTTTTAAAATAGACCCAAGTCAGGATTGGGTTTAAGGTAGTTTATTTACAATTAGGAAGGGTAGAAGGCAAGGGAAATAGAGAGAGGGAGAGGCTAGTCTGGGCCTGCAGAGGCCTGGAAGGAGAGAGAGGATTAAAAGGCTAATTAAACTAGATTACACACCACAAGGCCTTAGCAATCAGAGAGGCAAGAGGCCTATTTAAGGTAGAGAGTATGGAAACTCCAAGGTAGCCCATGGAAGTCAGCCTACCTTACCCACGTGACCATTCGGAGTGGAAACAGCCTGAGGTCAGCAGAGATCCTTCAGCACCAAGGTCAAAGCAGGGAACTGCCTCAACAGGAAGTTGCCCACATACTTGAAGAGATAGTGTCATTTGTCACTTCCTGTGAGTCCACCTTTAATTCAAGTGGACAAATGGCAGCCTCTACACTGATTTGGACTGCCCAAGGGGCAGTCCCTTGTTCTCGAATTTGTTACTTATTGTCACGTGTGGGTAACTCATCTCCCCTCCCCACTAAAGGAGGTGGGGATGACATTAGCTCTGATGGCTAGAGTTTTGACTATTAATGGGCTTGAGTTAATTCTATTTACACAGTACTACAAAAAGAATAGGATGAGGGAATAAAGGAATTTCTTGTTCTTGATATAGCACCACTTCATATTAGTCTTTCTAGGCTTTTTTGTGATCATCTTTTTTGTCATTTTTCATGGAACAATTGCATTCCATAACAATTGTTCTAAGATTGTAATTGTAACCCTTGCTTTTTAAATTTTGGCTGAAACATAATAGAGTCTGTTATATCTCTTTATCATTACTCTATGTGTCTCCCTGCTTTAAATGTTTTTCTTTTAGATAGCATGTTGTGGGATTTGGGCTTTTAATCCATTCTACTCTCTTCTTCTATTTTATGGGTGAAGTCATTCCATTCACATTCATATTTATGATTAGTAATTGTATTTTTCCTCCATCTTACTTTCCCCTGTTTAAACTTCAAAGGAAAGTGTGAAATGGTGTCAAAGAAATCCCTTTAATAACTTGATAAGTTCAAATACCAAATAATAAGACAATTGGCATTGTCAACAGTTTTGGAAAAACTCACTGAAGAAAACTATTTCCTATGAACTAGAATGGACCAAGCCAAATGAAAAGAGAAGTACAAAATACATAGAAGAAAACTCCATAAAAGTAGGATAGGCAAAATAGAAAAGGAAATACAAAAATGTAAGGAAGAAAATAATTCCTGCATTTGTTTGCAATATTTCTATGGCCTAGTACATGTTCAAGTTCTGTATATGTACCATGTACTACTGAGAAAAAGGTATAATCCTTTTTTTTTAACATTTATTAATATACATTTTTAACATGGTTACCTGATTCATGCTCCTC